>NC_039501.1:1260314-1369441 GCF_003590095.1 Trichoplusia ni
AATATAGCTGTTTCCAAATCATACAGACACATATGCTATGAGTCTTATAGATAGACTATCTATACCCATCTTGTTGTTTACATGCGTCCAAAATAATACCCATAAAACAGAGTTGTCTTTCGACCCTTAAACTTCTTATCTCGTACCTAATTATATGACGCCTACATCTCCCAAAACGCGTGGGTATTACGTAGAAATCTCCTTCTCCTTAAATACGACAGATGTGTACGTAACTACGGTTACGTAAGTTAAGAACCTACGTAAAACATCCTACACGTTACGGCGGTATTAAGTATTAATAACTTAGTTAGTGCCCATTGATAGGAGCTGTTGAAATAATGATATTGAATGAGGGAATGTTGTGTTGGTGGAAATAGATGCAAGTTAACTTTTAGACTTTTAGATCTTCTTAAATCTCGCTGTTTCGCTGCTTCATATCTTAAAAAAGACATGCTATTTTGCCAATCAGTATTAAGGGATCCGAAAATAGATCGACGTTTCAGTATTTGGCCCCTATGCTCTTTACTATAATTTATGATTTACTGAGGCTATTATAATACAATGACAGCACCATGTAAGAAGCTCTATCTATAATAAAAAAGTACGATGCCCGCACACAAAAATTAATCCTTGTGTAACAAAGACACCCAGACTTGGGACAAGCATTTGTGGCCCATGGTGAATTCTCGGCGTGGCTATCCGTGCAGCCAAATTATACTATAGTTGAATGATGAGTCTTAAAGACTGCATAAACCTTTTTTTTTTCGGGGTGAAACGCTAATGTCTTCAAGCCACGTCGAGGGCACGGCGTGGGGATATGTCGGACTTCCACCGACTAAAAACACCCCGGGCCCCTTCTACTGCTTTAGCCAGAGTCACGGGATCGCTCGCGCATACTCTGCGCGACTCTGGCTGGCAAAGACTGCATACACCTATCTTATTTTCGGTTTAGTGCAGATTTGTTAAAACGTATTCGGGAGTCGTCGGGTTTCGGAGAAATCACCTTATCCCAGGTATGATGTCTAAAGATCTAGAACTTGTACATTTAAGATCTAATTCTCATGAATTTAACTATGCAGGTGTCACAATCTAATACAAATATTAAATGTTTATATTATTATACATTCTATACTAACATCTGTATGCCTTTGTTTTATCTACAGCCTTCAAAAGAATAGAGACCATTAAGGCCTAGACTTGTATAAACATGTAAGGTTACCTTTTGTACCAGAAGGTTAAGCACGTATTATGTATTGCAAACCACAGGATAGCAACAAATTATCCTTGTTTAAGTAATATAAATAAACATTCCATTAGCTGACGATTAACGTGTTCTATTTTCCTAATTACAATTAAGGATAATGAGTTCTAGAAATATCTTTGTGTTTATATAAATGTTTGCATTTTAAATGCGAATACTTGTTATTAAACTGTGTGGTATACTGATATGAAGGTCAAATAACTGCTAGATATAAGAGGCAGACGTATTGTCACCTGCTTTTACTTCAAATTGATCCGCTGTCTGTACGTCTTGACACAAGGCTGTTCTCATGAAATGGTTGACAGTTTTAATTATAACGGAATATTTATTTCTGTTGAAATTAAAGATGAAAAATAATCATCGAAGAAACCCAACTTCGCGTACGGTTATAAATTCTATAGTTCAAATTGTTTGTTGCAAATATGATTTTTATTTACATGGAAACCTCAGTGTTGCGAGTCTGACTCGTAAAAATCCATTTTTTTCACAACCTCAATTTAAACTATGGTAAAAGACAAATGTAGGAATAGGTACCTACTACCTACATATATAAAAATTAAACTACAACAGTGGCTAGTAAGGCACGTTCTTACGCAAACGAGATCATACGATCATACGATCATACGTGGGCATCTGATTGCCTCGGTCAGTAGTAAGCCGAAACTTTTGTTACCGTAGGTAGCACTTAACCCGAATGCAGTTAAATTAATCGCCGAGTTATGGAGCGATCGGTTGTTATGCAAGATGAAAAGGTCGAATTACCTTTACTGAATACTGTGAATTATAGTTTAATAACGATTTAATGAACCGAGACGAACGAGTTATGATTAAGGACTACGATTGGGTATGCAACTAGTCCGGCTATCCCGATAAATACGCGTGAGAAAACATTTTTCACATAATTTTGAATCCGCCTCGCCAAAAGTATTACAATGACGAATATTAACTGCCGAATTCGACTGAAAATTATTAAGAAACATATAAAGAAAGCCTTATTAAGCATTTTTAAAGAGTTATTTTACTTATTGTTTAGCAGATTTAAATTATCGATCGTACAAAGAAGCAATCAAAAACTTCAATGTTTTCATGGATTTTATTTTTAATTGAAGCTTTCGAACAACACTTCCTGAAAAATATAGGTATGTCGTCTCTCAAGAAAAAACACGAGATAATGCAAGTCTCCAAGACCAGAAAATTTTGGGGATCAAGCGGCCACCAAACAAACTTAAAGATTTGTATAAGTAGACTGTTAAGTATATTCTCGAAGATTGAACTACGCACGCCTTGTTAAAGAAACACTTACACAAAAACCTCAAAATATAAAAAATGTAAAGTAAATATCAATAACATTTATTCCGAACAAACAATTAAACAAAAAGCATATCACAAAGTTTTAATAACACACGCCGTGAAAGCAAAGCAAATTCAAAAGCACTCGCTGCATTTTAATTAACCAACACAAATTTCCGCAACCCTTTACAAAGTAAATTCTGGACGAACGGGGACTGAAAATCTGTTTGTGTACGGCAGACATCAAAGTACGGGAGGTATTACACGATCCTCCCATTTCCCCCCCTTTTCAACCCTGTCTGCAGTGTATGCAGCGGCTTAATTATTGGATGTCAATCACAATTAATTTGCACGCGGCTTCCATTTCGGGAGTCTGTTACGCTTTTGTCGATATCCGATGTCTGGTTTCCGTGCAGGTATATTGGATCTAAATTATTGCACCCTTAGTGTATCCTTTTGTATCAAAATAGCCTTTATGGCAAATCGAATAGGGTTGATTTTGCGTTGTTGTTATGTAGTGTCCATTTAAGAGATGAGGTTTGGAGTACTATTACCTATAGGTATATTATATTGAAACATAGTGATATTAATTGAAACTCCATTCGGTATCGATTTTGTCTGGCAATCTGTAATCTGTTAGGTAAGTAGACTTACCAATTGCAATAATTTGGAGCATGTTGGTTGTATTGTATGTATGTGTAGAAACAATATGTTCTATATTATTATGCTAATATCTTTGTGATTTTTTGAGTATTCGTTATTAATTCAATAAGTTCGTTATTATCAGGTTTATGCAAATAACTGTTTCTTTCTTTCTTCTTTCTTTTTAAGTTTAATTAATATTTGTTTTTTTTTTTTTAATATGACCGACTAATAAGAAGCCTTTTTACATTTTATATTCTAGCTGGCTTGGTGAACACTGCTCAAAGATTTCCTATGCGAGGAGCCTGCCTGTGCCTCGTAGTGGGACATATATAATATCTAGTATTCTAGTATAGTATAGGTATATCTAATAATCAGATAATCCAAGAAATTCAGTTCTTACGATTGGACATGAACTCGATTCAATTGCGACAAAGTAAAAGTAGCTGTTACGATGCATTACCGGTATTACATATTTCGGCTAGCGACACCGTACTCAGCTCATGATTTAGGACTACGATTGGTTCTGAAACTGGTAGGGCAATCTCGATTAAGACGCGCGATGTAAGTAAAATATGTAAATGTTTTTTCATACGAATATTGCCGGCAAAGTTTGTTTATCTCTTTGAAATTAAAAAAAAAACTCAACGAATTGTAGAATTACATTCAACAAATAAAAAGTCACGTAATTTTTAAGAATAATAGGACAGGGACAAATAGACGTTTAGGAACAAGTAGATATCTTTCTAAAATGCAGCTGAAAGGCTAAAACAGTTATTTAAAAATACGTTAATAAAGTCGATACTTCAATAAATCACTGCATAAAAATGAATACACTTCAAACCGTTCCTGAACCAATGATTGGATTATAATCCAATATTGACGGGGCGCTGCGCCGTGCACCGGCGTAGATTTTCAGTTTTTTTTTTGCATTTCAAAACGTTGCAACGCTGGCAGCTACCACCGTTAAACCCCCTCACAAAAAGAGGGGTGTTATAAGTTTGACGAGTCTGTCCGTG
This sequence comes from Trichoplusia ni, assembly GCF_003590095.1. NCBI lineage: Eukaryota > Metazoa > Arthropoda > Insecta > Lepidoptera > Noctuidae > Trichoplusia > Trichoplusia ni. The sequence continues at coordinate 1,264,527 of NC_039501.1, forward strand.
AGATGAAGTAACTTCAATTTAGTTGCACTTAGAATATTTTATTTTCATTTTTGATTGATTTGGAATGCCATCTCTCTTTGACAGTTGATGTAATATTGAGGTTTCACTTGAATACATTTGAGCGATTCGACAGCGTTATAAGGCTCGGAGAACAATTTGTCTACAGTCCCCGGTAGCAAGGCCGATGTCTTGTTGAGGAAAAGTAAAACGTGTGCTGGTACACCACAAGGTTTTGGGGAAATAATAGAAAAAGAAAAATTAAGTATACGTAAATAGTTAAAAGCTAAAGCATACCAGGATTTACATGGTTTGATAAGGTTTAGTCAGGTATTTAAGACTAGCTGAAGTAAATTACACATTTTTTTGAATTCAGGCTGTCGTTGAAATTACTTAAATACGTCTACTGAAAATTTGTACTGAAAGAGCTGTACCTAATTAAAATTAAAACATCCGTAATTATTTATTATTTCAACTAGCAATTCAAGCCACATGACAAAACTATGAAAGTGAAAGAAAAAAACATTTGCTCAATGCACAATGAGGTTTCAGCAAGCGCCATCATGAATTCTATTGCTTTTGACATTTAAGAACATCTACATTTTAGACATTGTGAAGAATCGAATTTAGCAAAATGAAAAACAAAAGAAAATAGCTTAGTGGTACATCTACATGAATGAAAAAACTAGGTGATGTTAACCTTACCCATATTCAATATCACCATCATTTATGGTCTCTGGCTCGTCATAGTCTATCATTATATATTGACACTCTATCAAATTCCTCATCGTTCACAATCTTGATAATATTCGTACAAATATTACACTTTATTGTTATATTTTAATTTATTTTTTAAACTGAAAGAAAGAGCTTTGATTGTAGAAGAAAGTAAGTCAGAAATTAAGGACGAGTATTTTTGAAAAGAAGTCTAGAAAAAAATAAAATCCTATGTTTCGATATGATTTACACTTTAGATGTGCGCACGACATTTTCCATTTTGACATGTTAAAAATACCTAGACCAGATTCTTTTTGGATTACTATCAAAAAAGAGTTCATCAAAGAACCAACCACTATCTAACAACGGAACAACAAAGACATCTTCCACAGTTAGGCTATACAAGCGATTCGGCATCATAAACCGACAATTTCTCAAGAATGTATTGAAGTTGATTAAAAATCGAATTGAAATATAAAAACTCTAACACAAATCGTTATAATCCATCTATCTATGACTGGACTTGAAACCTATGAACTAAAACCCGATCTCGATTTCCAGAAAGTTCGGCACTGAGTCTTGAACAAGGGCCGGGGCGTTGGATGCGCGCGCATACCTAACCCAGCTCGACCCGGGCCGAGAGCGGCCATTTTGTGCGGCGTTACACGGGCCGTGAGCGAAGCCCTACAATTTCACTCTGGGATTCTAAGAATGTCAATAGCACTAAATTGAACACAAACAACTACTAGGTACAATCAATACATAGAAAACAACTAGCTATTGATACCAGGTACATTTCTAATTATCAATTGCAACTAAGTTATAATTAATAAAAAAAGCTGCGACTTCAAACTACGACAGAGATGACACGAATTATGGAAAAAAGCTCTCGATTTTCAGAAAGGTCCGAGCAATGCTGGGTTGGCTTGGTTGGGTCGTGAGCGTCGTTTCACGAGCCTTGTGTCCCTTCTCTAATGTCTAGTTAATTTGTTTTATATTTAACACAATTGAAACTAATTTACATTAAGACACTTATAATGACAAGCAATTGAAGGCATAAAACTTGTAATTATCAACAGCAAAATGGGTAACAATCAATTTATAAAAGCTTCAACTTACGAGACTTTCACTACGCGATCGGTTCTCGGCCAGGCGATTCCGATCTTCATTCTTACGATGATCAGGACAATGGCGATGAATTGGAGTGGCCATAGGCGTTGTTTTGGGCGCCGGGGCACGATCCTTGCGCGAAGAAACTTTGCGTTGAGGTTGTCTGGTCCCATATTGCATTTGAGAGAATACCGATTAGGCTTTGCTGTTAGGCAGTCAACACACGACATGTAGACACGATAACGTTCAAATGTAATACACTAGTTATATAGAACCAAATGTAATGGGATTCAGGAACTAATGTCTAACCTATAACAATTAAAAGGATTAAAGGAGTGACCACTGCCAACGACGGCTACACGACTGACTGTCAGGTTTCGATGTTAATTTCTAGAACAAAGGCGTGGTATTGAATGCGCGCGCATATGAAGTCAACGCTTCCCGGGGCGTAGGCCGCCATTTTGCGCACAAACCCCGAACAAAACCCCACTCTATCGACAAATACATAATAAAAAAAAACAATAATACGACAGATGAAGAAGCTCAGCTTTCAGATAGTGAGTTTGTTCCGATCTCGGAAGAACGACTCGAAGAAAGGCGTGGCAATATGAGCGCGATTATCCCTCACCTGAATCTGGGTCTAAAGCTGCTCTTTTGAGAACTTTGAGCGAAGCCCTGCCCTGTTTAGCCTCGTAGGATCTCACTGCACCGGAAATCACATCTCTGAACATTGCTAATGAAGACCACAAATAAACTGCCGTATTTAGGAGCAAATTATTGAAGATTTACTTATAATATTTGAAGAGACGCCATAATAAGTATTAACTTAAAAACCCAAAGCGACTAACACGAATGGAAGGTACCAAAAGACTGACGATCGAACCCCACCCAACACCCGAAAAAAGGCTGCATGGGTGCGCGCGCATTCGTAGCACCGTCTGGCACACCCCCGTCTCCCCCCACAGCAGCCTGAACTTAGCCACGAACAAAGAGGATCAACGGGCGTGGCAAGGAAGCGCGCGCATAGTAAAACCCACCCTGCCCGGGCAGTGCTGCTATTTTTAGCGGAGCCATGAGCGAAGCCCTACTCAATAAACCCCGACGTACACAAGCAAACGTACTTAGATTCAAAACAAAAATAATCAATCAAAATGGACAAAGCAAGAAATTTATGAGTTTCCTAAGAAAGTATTTAAAACTCAAGTCACTTTAAACAATCCACAATAAATAATAACCTTGCCCTTAAATAAAACACTTGCCCTCAAGCTAGCTTCAAATTTCTCAAATCAAACAGATTTTTTAAAATAATATTATTCCACGACTACACTTAATGACGCTTAATAAGCGACTGAGGGGCCTGGGACTCCAACCTGAACAAAGAGGTACTATGAAGTGTATGCGCGCGCATACGAAGTGCCTACTGGTAATCCGACATTTTGTCCAATTGACTGGAACCTTGCATGCTCACAGAATTATTGATGGGGAGATAAATTGATGAGTACATAGCCTTGTGGCTTGCTTTGGCATAGTTACTTGTAAGTTCACTTCACAAAACGGGGCGAAATTCTCCCCTCAAACAGATCACACATTTAATAGCTGGATATCGACAAGAGCATTGAATGACATTAAAATAAATAATCCAATTGCCTTACCCGAGAGAGACATTTCAAATTTCTAAACCGCGCCATCCCATTTTAAGCGCTTTGGCTGGAGCCGTAAGAGAAGCCCTAAGTCAAACGACTGGACTCGTCGGTCGCACCGTTATAAAAACACAATTTCTAATCACAATCCCGAAAGCGGAAAATGAAGTTATCGAAGACAGATCAATATTTCGAAGACGGAAAATAGCTTAATTCAAATAATGATTATTATATTTGGCAGAATACTGTCAATAAGGCTTTAATTTAAAAGAGATACGCGAAACTTCACTAGTTAAAACTGCCCTAATATGAATAACTAAATGTAAATCACATTTCCTTTTATAAAAACGAGCACTCACATCGAAGGCTTTCACTTAACTGAATCCTAGATATCGATGCTGTGACCCATCCCCCAAACAACGTACCTCGCATATGGATGCGCGCGCATTCGAAATTGTAAACGAAAATCCGCCATTTTGTGATCGCTTCTCGAACCCGTTGTTGCTAGGTTAGCGGAAAATTCCAGGCATCCCGTATTGTGCCTAAAAGTCACCTGGCAATTTCTGACTAGGTATCGAAACCCACTCTCTTTCAGGGTCGCGGAAACTTTCAGACATTTTCATTCTCCCGAAACTTGATCTTTACGTGCATCGTGTGCGCGGAATTTTTACGGTATTTATAATTTCCTTGAAATTATCATCTAGAAGTACCGGAAAGAACAAGAATATGTTAGATATTAACCCTAATAGGTACAGATTCTGCAAATATAATTATAAGTTACCAACATAAATCAAGTTCCAAGAAGAAAATGTTTAAAGGATCTTTCTTTGTTACTAAGTTAGCTTTCAACTATCAGAAATCAAGAAGTTAATCAAACTCAAGTGCACCCAAGAACAAAGGACACCCAGAATTGGGATGCGCGCGCATGCCACGCCCTGTTCTGCCCGGGACGATGTTGACTATTTCAAGCGCCGATGTTGGAGCCGTGACCGAAGCACTAACCCAAACAACTAATCACGATTTCAAAAATGATAGATGAAGTCTCCAAAGATAACTAGGAATATTAAAATGAGTATTGTTACCGAAAGCTTTTACTTAGCTGTCAACCAGATATCGATGGTTTCCCCGACCTCTGAACAAAGAAACTTTACATTTGGATGCGCGCGCACTCACTGTGCCTAACATCATCTGGTTTTTCTTTGTAATCCTAATCAGTTCTCGAAACCCACTCTATTAGGACCACGAAAAATTTCAGGTATTGGGAATTTCACGCAGATAAGCTCTCTAAATGTACCGGATAAAACAAGAGTATGTTGGATATTTATCCCAATAGGTACAGATTCGGAGAATATAAGTCATCAACACAAATCAAATTGCAAAGATGCAAAGAAGAAAAAGATGTTCAAAGAATCTTTCTTTGTTACTTAGTTAAACATCAGAAATCTAGTAGATAATTAAACTCATTTGCCTTACCCAAGAACAAAGACACCCAGATTTGAAATGCGCGCGCATACCACGCCCTGCTCTGCCCGGTTCGAGCTTCAACATTCGAAGCTCCGTTGCTGGAGCCGGGAGCGAAGCCCTATCCCAACAAGCCCAAAGCTCGATAGTAAACAATTTTAAATCACTATACCAACAAAGAAAGATGAAGAAGAAGATTAATAAATGAAATTATTGCACTCCCACGGTAAGTATATTTAGAAGTCAGATATCTATCAATCAAATAACTTTAATAATCGTTTATGAATTTACACACCGATAACGCGAATCGCGAAACTTCGAATTAAAAGTGCTTTCAGCTAATTTGGATCACTAAATGCCAATCACAATTAGGAATATGAAAAGCGAGCACTGTCAACGAAGGCTTTCGGGTAACTGACGACTGGATATAAATTTCCTCACCCCCTAGACAAATACACAATTACATTTGGATGCGCGCGCATTCAGTGTGCCCGAAGGCAATCCGCCATTTTGTGACCGGTTCTCGGAACCCGCACTTTTCATGCTGCATTTGGTTCGTGGAAATTTCCAGGCGTTGAGAAATTCAGCGAAATACGCTGACATAATTTACAAGATAACGTAGAATACTGAAGTTATGGATACTAGAATTTTCACTGGAAATGTTTATTCACGACTGTCCAAGAAAAACTTTAAGAGAACATTTTCTAAAAGCAAATAAAAACCATAAAGTTACCAGTACCCAGAACACAAACAAAGATTCCGTAGGAACTGCACTACACAACACAGTAACAGGAACAGCAATCAAGATTCCAGACAAAAATCTCTAGCAAATCGGATCACGGACAACATCCACTAGACAAAAGCATTTCTTGTGCCAATATTGCGAAATAAATCACAAATTGAAAAAGCCATCAAAAGATGTCAAACTTAAACCATTTGATCAACATTTTTTTTGTTCTAGCTAATGTTAGTCACGCACAAGATATTAATTTGTTAAAAATACACACAGAATTCAATATACTTTATTAATTCAACTTCTAAATCGACTATATTCAACCATGCTTCTTACTGGACTACTGCAAGAGCAAGATCGACCACGCGGTCGGTTATAAATGAAATGCGCGCGCACGTTTGGCTCCGCCCAACTAAAGCGTAGTACTTTAAAATTAGGATTGGATATTTGACACAAAGAAAATATGTTTTATTTCAAGTATGTGAGGCGTTTTCCAGGCCCTTTTAAAACGTCACAGTATTGTAACTAGGTGCATGGTTCCAAAATGTCACACCTATGATAAAGAACCGACAGCAAACTCCCAACTAATAAAATATGCTATCCCATTCTAAGTCTTTAATATCCAGGAAAAACTTAAAAAGGCAAAGAATATGTAACATCTTACCTATGAAGTGAATCTTCATTCAGGATGTGCTCGCCTAACATGCCCCGAAAAGATACATCATATTGAAAACCGTAAATGATGTCAACCGGTTTAAAATAAATAGAATATAATATTTACTTGCTTAAAATATGATTGTTAAACCTTTCAGTTTCAAATGTTATTCCCCCATTTTTAAGAAATAACAATTTAAAGAAGAATTCGTGTCCCACAACCGTCTACCATGCGATCGTATTTTTACCACTGTCCTCATTCTAAACCCTGAAGACGATACAAAAAAAACTAGAATTTATTTTTGTACCCGATTACCCAAAAACAGTTAAGCCTATTTTACAAATACACTGATGCAATATCAGTGTGAAGATGAAGATCAATTAGAATAGATTTGCCAAATCACCCGAAAATTATCCCCGACCAAATGTTTTGCCATCTACTATTTCTTTAAGATTATTAATTAGTTTAAGCACTGATTACAGTCAGTGTGCATTGATCAAGCAAGCACTGATAACCGCGGTTCGCGACATACTACCAAAAAAAATCTGTAAGCTCCACCCCCTGAGCAAAGGTTTAAGAATGCGCGCGCATCCAATAACCAAGTGGAAATTCACTACATCCCCGTTAATTGTTACGCAATAAATCGGTTCCGTAGGTATATAACCGGTTATTAAACATCATAAATTCAGCCTTTGACCTTTTGTCTGAAGAACTAAATTAAGTATTTATTATCACACAATGTAACAATTTACAAATATATTATGTTATTGTGGATGATAAAATTGTATTTGTAAGTATGTAGTATCTCGGTCGCATCATATTATATTCTATTAAAATCATATTCAAACTTGAAATTTTAATTAATCGTGAAACTAACGTATCCCTAAAATATATAACCCCCCCCTCCCCCCACCGAATAAGAACTTGTTTGTTTTACATGCGCGCGCATTACCTAAACCTAAAACTACAGCGAGCAAATCCGCCATTTTGTAAATGAGACCTTTTGACCTTTAATGAAAATAATGACAATCCCCCTTTTGAGCAACCGGGCGACCCTAGCTCAAGATTTGCGCAAGACGCATTTTGAAAATGTAACTGCAGGATTTTTTTGTCATTGTCGGTCGCTATTACGAAGATACCTCCAAAGGCAGTAAATAGAGTTGAAACTCTTGCTGTTCCCGGTCAAATCATTAGTATAATACCTAAAGGATTACAAAATACAAAAGTTCTAAGAAAAAATGGTTTACTTACAGCTTAAGGAGTTCTGCATCAGATATCAGGACCAGAATTTACGAAGAACACGTTATCGCACTAGAGTTTGTTTAAGTTCATATAACTTCACTTACTCTTATTGTCTGTCCACACATTAACGATTATAATTAGACTGTAGAGACAACTAGTCGGTATCGTTTACGCCTACCCCATCGCGTGTCAATTAACTCGCGTGTTCGAGAATTAGAAGCTGTTACCGCATCATCGGATTCATTTGGGTTTTCAGCATGGAAAGACATTCCATCATTTCGGAGATTTGGGTCTGAATTCGCCCGTTTGGACCGTTTCGCAGGCCGATTTGTGTTTGTGTCATTGCGTGGTTTGTGTTTATCTTTATCTAGATTGAGTTTCCCAATGCTTTTCACTAGGGATTTCATTTCAGGGGACCCCAATTTTCCCTTTTTTGATCGCTGCACTCTAGGCGCTCTTGTATCACTTTGGTTAGCGTTTTCGTCAAGTTGATTAGTTGATGTTTGTGCGGTGTTTGGGTTATATATTTGTACTTGGGATGCACTCGCGTTTATTTTAAATCGCCTCGCATTAGCACAACCAGAATTCAACATGTTCGCAGTAGCTTTGCTTATATGCCGAACATTTAGTGCACATACCTTAACTACGTTTGAATTTTGGCCCGTCATTGTGATTTGTAACTGATGGTTTATTATAATTAAGGCAAAGTAAAGTACTTAAGTTAGTATTTTGGAGCTGCGCACCAATGTCCTGAGCAAGGCTCCGCGCGGCCCCCGGGCAAAGCTAGACATGCGCACTCCAGAACCCGCCACATTCAATTCCACATCGCCGCCATTTTATTCTTTTTTTCTATTACAATCGCCACGCACTTATATTTAAAAACTAAGAATCGCTTATAATATTATTTTAATAAGTCCATTAACCACTGCACTTCCGTATGTTTAAACGCGCTCACATTGCCTTTATAATACCTAACCAGTCTAAAAGGCGCTCTATCAATAAACTTAGTCCAACATCTCGCAAATAACGTAAAAAGTACCGCGTGAAGTCGTGTGTCATCATTTGTGTAATTATAACCATTCCGATCATTCTAAGGACACGGGGCGGCACTGAGAGGAGAAACAGGCTCTACATCCAAGGGAGGATGGAGCTTCACTGAGGACGCGTCAACTCGGCGTGGAGCTAGGATCCAGACTGGCTCGAGCTCGTTAGAGCCCAGATATTATTGCACATGCGCGCAACTGCAACGCGAGCCCCCCGCCCCTTTTGACCTCGTGGGGTTACATCCGCCATTTTTTAACCCCACTTTTCAAACTAAATATTATTAATCGGACATTCTACGAGAACAAGTTTACACTCCCTAAATGTATACCAGACATGCGTCTTCATATGATAAAATTTCCGAGGCCATCCCATATTGTCTTAATTTTATCTAACCATCACAACTACCAAGATTACTAATTTCTAGAGCCAAACAACTTCACTACTAAACAACAGCTTAATCCCTCTCACAGGCACCAATATGAACACGACTTTACTGATTCCCTTAAGACGTCCAAACGACTAATTGAGCCAACCGCAAAACTATACAAACAAAGAATGAAGCTTAAAATTTGCGTAACAAAAATAATCGGAAACACCTTTAATATCGCATTGTTCATCTCACCCACTTGCTTACTATCACCTGCCACGAAATTATATAATTAACTATACCTTTGAAATAAAGTTTTTATTATAAAATATGGAACAAAATCATGCCATAATTAAAACTGATTCTCCAACGTCCGAAGTTAATTACGAATCATTGAACATACGATACATATTAAATGCGGCATGGTGCAACTAACTAACGCCCGACATTGCATTTAATAAACATATCAATTAAAAAAAAATAGTATAATACTTCGAAATACTACAGAATGGCAAAATCTACCTCCCAAATTCCATACCAACATGTTACAACGGCTACGATTAAGCGCTACATTTCCATATTACCTACACCTAGACAATCAGGAATATAATATAGAACCGGAAAGGACAGGAAACATTCATCAAAATGCCATTATCAACCACCCAAATATAAAATAAGTCAATATTACAGTGAGTAACTTGTGCAGTGCGCCCATATAGTTCCTATTCATACGTATACAACAAAATCAATGATTTTCGGACTTCTTTCCAAAAAAACCTTTCTTTTCAAAGCGTAGTGTGGCGCCAAACATCTTGCAATTTTAATACGACGCCCCGCGAACGTTAGCAACAGGTTTGCAAGTTAAGTGCTAGTGAAAGATGTTGGCCATATGTGGGATCAGATAAACAATGGTTTGGGCAAAAAATCACGCGGTAATTAATCAATGTGTTGAGTTTAGAGAGAATGTAGCAATACTGGGTATGTTCAAATTTGTATAAGAAACTTTAAATATTCGGTAGGTAGATTTCAAAAAAATATTTACTTAAGCTGCATTTAAAACCAAATAACTACCAGCATTGCACATAAAAATATACGACCCGCAAGTAAAGTCAACCATGTAACAAAGAGAACTTACCCCAGCTCTCGAAACACCTGTCTAAAACTGCAAAACTCCCGCCTAATACAACAAAAAACGCGGTAAAACAAAAAGCAAAAATCACTAGCACCAAAAATTAAGCACCATAGTCAAATATCACAGGTATATCACTTCGCCTTTAAAGGGCGAAAAATTTTAGAATATAGATAAGGCACGACTGTTATCGCGACGTTCGGTCACTGCACTACCTGATTTATGAGGCCCTCCGAAGTTTGGCCTAAGCCAGACGCACGGCGCATGCATCATATGATTGATTTAAATGCAACAGGACTAAGGTACGTCCTGATTTATTTATAGCAAGCAAGGTCCGGATGCCCGGGACGTGCATGCGTACTGAAGGGCTAGATTTCAGTCTAGTACTTTCCGCTGCAGCCGGGGGCCAATTAATACAAGGGGGAATCGATACAACGACCTCGATTATTATAAGGGAAGCTGCCCGCCATTTTAGTTTCGTTACACGAGTTTTGTTATTTATTTTTGAGTGATGACACCGAATTTTATGACACTCAACAGTCCATAATATTTTAAAAGAAATGGAGAGGTGCAAGCAAGGATGCCTAAGTTTCTAACAAGAAAATCATATGTTTAGCCAAAAGTTAGAAACCGTAATTTTTACGATGATAATATCTATTATTAAAAGTTATATTCCAAAAAACAAAATTATCATCGCCTATTACAATAAACAACCAATCAAAGATTTGTGGTCGTAAAAAATTTAGGAGAAAGCGTTTTATTTCGTGTTTTATGTTCACAACTTGTTGAACTAACAAAAGAATGCCAAGCTTTGGTTGCCATTTGGTTCTTAAAATCTGGAAGATATCAAAAAATGTAGACATTTTTTTAGTAACTTGGTTTACTTTGATGTCCAATTCTCCTAATCAATGCTTACAAAATTACAACGACTTGTAAAACAGTCCAACAGACAAACTATGTCGATAGTTTTGTTGGACATTGCATCAGATTTAATGTTCTTATCATGTACCTGTTTAATAAATAAATAAATAATAATAAATAAAATAAATTTAAAAATAGTCATTACCATGTTAAAAATTCGGCTTAAAATTTGATGTACTATTTCTAATTGCTGTCAAGAACTGACAAAGTTCATGTATCCAATGACTAGAACACGTTCATGATAAAAAAATAGGTATTTATGAAATTTAAATAAATTTAAAATGCAATTTTTATTCAATGTTATGATGCAATTCGTAGTTTTTTAGAAACACAGCTCTGTTGCGAGTGCGGTGCGAGCCTTGTAACAATGGTGAGGGGCGCGGGCGGCGGGGTTTTTATCATTTTTAAGAGTATGTTCAGATTTCTCTTGTTTAATTTTTCTTCGTAATTATTGTCTTAGTTGATGATAAAAAAATAATAATCGCGTCTAGGGGTATTTTACGTCGGATACATGAACTGGGCTCCTTTTGTAAGACGACTAAAAATCACCGTGTATATAATCAGAAGTTTTCAATCTGTTTAGGTACGTAATTCATTACCAAAGATAACATTTCATCCTATTTCGTATGGAGGTTATGTGTAAATTTCTACCAGTCAAATCCTGTATAGATAGATCATTGTAAACGACTATCAATGATAACAAATATCACGTGTTGCGTGTTTGCTTTTATAATCAAATCAAACAAAACAACAGGCGTTTAACGTAGGTAACTATACTCTCGGGGTTTATCGGTCAGGACGTATTAATTATTCATGAAGTTAAACGGAGCTCTAATTTGATTTAGAGTAAGTTGAATGATAAAATTGTGCAAGTTTTTGGTCTACTTCATCTAATATAATAATGCATTACAGCGTTGAAACTATTAAGGGAAACACGACAGTGATACATTTTTCAACTATTGTGTTCAGTTACAAAATCAAAATGTTTTCGATTAATCCTTTTGTTTTTTGAGGCACTGTCGAAATGTTACACTGAAGACTCGTATTTACACGTTAATCAGGCTCTTGGTTTTATTAAACTACTCATAAACAATACTACATTTTTAAGTTCAAATAAAATTAAAAGTTATCCCGTTGATATTATTGCAATTTTGCTATTACCTTAGACTTTGCCAACAGCCAGTAAACCTTAATGATGATACATCCGTAGAGCAAATTAACTTTAAATTCAAATCAAAACCTAATATCAACTTATCACAGAATACATCATGTTCATCACTATATTTTCCAAACAAACAAACACACCAAACACAATTCACTACTGATTACAGTAGCTAAACCTCAAAAAGCTAATTACTGTCCACTGTGTACTATGCCCTTACCAAAAAAACACTAAAACAGAACTCAAACCGTTGTGGGAGCGTGACACCGCTACGCGCAACGTAGAGCTTCATCTCTCTCGCACACTGACATCAACCTTGATTTGTCTTTTATAATACATGCACTGGAAGCGACATTTAACCGAGTAAAGTCACTACAATTCATTCGCTAGTCGGCAAGTAAACATCATGAATAATTCATGTTGCATTCTAGTACAGTCAACCCCAAACTTTACGTTAAATAACATTGAGAAAATGAACCTTACTGCTATGGAATAAGAACGGTGATAGTACTGAAGTTGTGATTCATGTGTGGTCGACTGTACTTGCTATTGAACTAGTATTACGACGTGCATATGTATCGTATAGCCTTCGTTACTTAATGAACACTATTGTTATAACATGCAATGTTTGTACGTGTTTTAATTTCGCGAGCCAAGTTGATTTTTACACTGACATTTGTTCACATTAAGATAATATTGTTTTAACAAGAAATAATACAACCGACTTCAAATCACAGACTAATGAACCAAAGTAAATAAAATTTTAGGACCAAATTACAGCTATATCACGCAGTACCGAGATAGCAAACAAAATACAGACGAATTGGGGACCTTCTCCTTTTTTAAGTCACTTGAAAATAGGCAGTATTAAATAAGGTTAGTATGGTTTTTGTAACGGTACAGAAACATTGAGTAGTGATTTTTTATACAGAAACATTGAATCTTGAACAGCAGTAATTTACTTAATTACTGCCTAAACTTAATATTACCAAAAAGTTTCCAATTCTCCTCCTAATTTTCATCGTATATTACAAAACACATACCTTATAATACACAAGTTCCCTATATCTTTCAAGCCTATTCTATAAGGCTGTTTACTGCCTAATAAGGACGATCAATAGAGGAAGTCAAAACAATACACTATAACACAGCAAAAATCAATAACAGATCAAATTACGTCAGCAAAAGAAACAATACCCTCATGTTATATCCAGTAGACAGGTTATATTCACAACAGAAATATTTTATCGAGGGATGTTTCCTTAGAAACAACATTTTGATATAGAAACAATAATGATACGTTTTTATGGCAAACTAGCTGTTGCCCGCGACTTTGTCTGCGTGATTTTCAAGATGTGAAAAACTATGAAGTTTAATAATAACGATCATCGCAAAAATGTAATGCAATATTGAAAATGAAACACTTTTTTTTACATTTTAAACTTGCTTTTTTATTTCAAAATTATAAGGAATCTTGAGCAGCCCAAAGACTATCAAATGTTTGAATCAAACACATTTCATCGTTTACGATACTATCCTGGTGTCAAATATTTTACAGCTGTTTTTATGACTTTTTCTTATTTAATCCTATTTAATGCCTGTCTGTCTGTGACATCATAGCTTCCGAACAAATTGAACTATTTTAATTTAAACGTGAATTATGTGCAAGTGTTCGTTTAGACATGTTTGACAAATCGAGCCGTTTAAAAATGGGGGGGATGCAAGTAGGAAAAAATAACAGAAAGTATAACTCAGTCTTAGCACTTCTGCTAAAAATGTTTTACTTTCGAGGGTTTTCCATTTTCTAATTGGGTGGGTTATGATTTTCGAGCACGTCTGTTCTTGGGACGGCCTACACCTGAAATTGCTAGACGGATTATGACAGTGATTATGAGGTTTCATAAAATTATTATTGTACTGTAACCAAAGAGGTAAACCAGAACCATATTACTGAGGCCCCGGTGTCCGTTCGTCTGTCTGTCTGTCACCTGGCTGTTTCTCAGGAACAGTGATAGCCAGACAGTTGTTATTTTCACACACGACGTTTTCTGACGATATAAAGAAGATGTCAAATTATTTTTGTGGATGGAGCTGATGAAGTGAGAGTCGGGCTCGGTAACTGTGGATTTTACATAGTGTCATAAGATATAAGATTTTGCAAAATTGCGACAAGATAAACGGTTTCCTGAAACACGTTTGATTGCCCTCTTAATATTAAAACTGATCTTCTTCACAAACATTTGGACTATTTCCAAAATAAAAAAGTTGGTAAATGTGTTATCTTGGAACCCTGGTGTTTTGATCATGATTTGCCTTTAAATTGCTGATAAATAAATAGCGTGATAATAAAAAAAAAACTATCAGACACCCCTTTTTTTAAAATTGACAATGACAAAAATCTAAAGTATAGGATATGTGTAATTTGTGATGTTACAACAAAGCAAAAATGAACATAAAAGTTCCTTCACGTGCATGAGTTCTATTTACTGTACCAATTTACAAAGAAAAATTACGTGTTTTATTCGTTAACCTACCTGACGATCATTGAAGTTAAATACCGTCATCCCTACTGCATAAATGGAATTTAAATCCTACTACTATTATAAAGGCGAAAGCTTGTAAGTATGGATGTATGGATGTTTGTTACTCTTTCACGTAAAAACTACTGAATGGATTTGAATGAAACTTTACCGCAATATAGCTTATACATCAGAATAACACATAGGCTACAATTTTTGAGGTTTCTAATGTGAGCTCGTAAAGAAACACATTTTTGCGCTTACATTGCAAACGCTGACTGAATCCTATAAGATAGATAGAAGGCAGGTATAAATTATAACTTATATCTTCTAACCACGCGGACGAAGTCGTGGGCAACAGCTAGTAAAGACTACATGAGGTTACGCTGTCGATACGAACGAAATTTCCAAAAATATGCTCCTAATCCTCGTCGGCTTAGCTTTGGGATCTCAGAAACTCATTCAGTCTCATTCCTACCCCTGTTTTTACCAGGCTACGAAAGAAGAAAATTTTAAATAAGTAGAGATTACAACAAATTTTACAGGTTTTTTTGGAAGGATCACGTGTGCGGTCTCTGTAATGGCGGATGTAGACAAATCGTTAAAATATTGAAAAATCCCAGGTATCAGTAGACATTGTTCTATCAATAGATACATAATGTCAAAAACCGTGTAGCGTACGCTCTTATTCATTGATAGCTTTGGTCGTACAGATCTTTCACGTTGCATACCTATTTCATTGTTTGAAAGGCTTTTTTTTTGTTTGAATGTTTATATTTTTGTTGCTAGTTGTTACAGATGAACCAAGGTAATAATTAACTGTGTCGTTCAGAAATTTATTGCTGCATATTTATAGATGAGATCAATGTGAACTACATGCAACTTTGGGTTGAGTGTCACTACGAATGTTTTGATCTTGAAGACATAGGTATATACACCTATCGTAAATAAATACAAAATCATATTACGGCATTCCACATTTGACTTTGAGTCATTTTAGTACATCAATAAAAATAAAAATAATTTAAGTTCCTTTCTTTCACGAATGTATCGATTACGGTAACAATTGCTTAAAAAAAAACGTATTAGTTTCTGTTTCTTTTATTTTACTTGTGAAATAATCGCGGTAGGCCACTATCAGACTTGAAAGAGAATAAAATAACTAATTTTGTGAAAATGATTATTTTCGAAAAATCCTATTATTGCTCTGCCAAAGTCTTAAGATAAATAGCGTAATGTTTTTTTGTGTAAATTGATGACCGTGCTGCCTACTACTCAATAGGGTGAAAATACACCTCATAATTGTATTACACGATGTTACGGGTGAGTCCAAAAATTTAAAACTTTACTGCTCATGCCCCCTGCGTAGTAGCGTTATGGTTTTTGTATATTTGTTGTATCATGTGTACGATAAGGTTCATGCAAAATTTGAACGAAATATATTCAGAAGTTTATGAGATAACTTGATATTTGTTTATAGATATAAAGGGCTCCTGCTCACCCCCTGTAAAGAAAAGCGAGATAATAAGTAAAAAGTATGTTGACCGGACCTTTTGTTGATATTCTCTGAAAATTTGAATCAAATCTATCCAGTACTTTCCGAGATCTTTCCGGACATACATACAGACAAACAGACAAACAGACAAAAATTCTAAAAATCATATTTTCGACATCGGAATCGTTCATAGACCACCCTGCAATTATTCTTTTAAAAATATATTCAATGTACAGTTTTCACTTTTCTACAATTTTATTATATGTATAGATTAGAGACAAAAATGAAACGTATTGGAAGTCGATATAATTTCTATAAGCCACTTGATATTATCTCCTTATAATGAAGACACGAGAAAATAAACAAATAATAAAAAAACAATAATCTCATAATTATTACAATCGAGTATAAAGTAAAAAGGTCTTAAAAAATACGATCCAGAGCGAGTTTGTCGGTTCCGTACTTATGGGCTGAAGAAAAAAAAATTTGCAAATTGGTCGACCATCATCTTTTTCATCATTGTCATCGTTGCTTAGCCTCTTATATTATTAGCGACAACGGAAATAAATTAACTGGGAAAACTTTCATGAACATTTCATGAAATACAGCCTGGCCTCAGGTTGATTGGTCACAACTCATCTACTAAGGTTTCGACCTTGTTCGTAGAGTTTTTACTATTTGGGTATGGCACCCTAGATGAAAGTATTATAAAAGAAAACAAACATAAACAAATGATCTGGTAATTAGTGAACACTTGAATTGAAGTCAAGTATCAATCGATCAGATTGGTAGGAGAAACATAAGCTCTTGAAAAAATAAACATTAAAATGAGAAAAGAAAAAGATACGATTAAGTACTTGAGTATTAAGTAGCAAAAAATAATGGGTAGAATAAATTAACATGGTATTCGCTATTGTAGCATGGTGCGTCTAGACAAGTGGGAAAAATAATCCTCCTCCTCTACCCATGCGCTAGGGTAAAATGGCCGACGATAAAGCTACAGAAGAATACATGCACGGTTACTACAATGAAGTAAATTATGAGACAATAATAAAAACTACAGAGAGCCCAAATAAGAAAATATTACTATCATTATTTCTCATTCCCAAAACTATGTTTAAATGTATATAGTCAGAAATTAATATTACCATTTTAAAAATAAATAAACTGTATTCAATGAATAACCTTTGATAATATAATTTATTGTACAAATGAATGTTCATGACACAGCTCGTCCAAGAATAGTTAATGATAGATATGAACTTTTAAATAACAGGTGTTTTATGCTTGGTTATTGAAACGCCAACAATCAAATTAGTCACATTACCAAGACAAAAACTATACAATAGAATAAAACTATGTGTATCAACGATTATTTCACGATCCCCAACGACTATCAAACTCGTCTCATCAAACACCACGTGTTTCAGTCATATCCAAACCGGTGTGATCATCCCCTCGTGACATTTACTGACTGCGGCGTCTACAAAGCTATTCAGAGCCCTCGTAACATTGTGCCTGGAACTAGGCAGACAAGGGTTACACCCCTCGATACAAGCCAGTTTGTAGTTTATAAATCGTAACACAGGTGGAGCTGTTATTTGTGTTTTTCTTTTATTATTTTAATATAAGGGGGAGATAGATTTTGTTTTTGGTTCGATTTTGAATGCAATCGCTTATTTGATCAATAAATAGAAATGTATGGAAGTTCGGAACATTGACAAAGATGTCTTTAAAGATGAGATGTGCGCCTTCTACATATATTTTATGATGGAACGTGTATAGGTGATAAATTCTTATAATTAAGTGGAGAGTTTTGAGATGTATGTATATCTGTATGTTCAAAGTTAGGGCGCCGTCAAAACTGTGATCAGGAAGGAAGCGCTGCAGTGGCGCCATTACCATGTCGCACACAGAATAATTTTTAAAAGCTCAGTAGTAGCTTCACTAGATGTCGTAAGTTAAAACAACCCATGGATTCCAAATGATGAAATCGCCAATCAGGAGTGAGCTAGCATGGTGATCAATGCTCAAACTCTCCTTATATTAGACGAGAAATATGATAGCAGTGCAACGTTTATAGGCTGATATTATTTAACACGTTATTCGGCTCAACAACAACCAATTCCAAATTGGTTGGCAATCACAATATCCTCATTTAAACAAGGATAAATACAACAAGGTCACTTTCACGCAATAACATCGTGAATGCATTTTTTCACGATTTCCTTTTGAAATCCTTGTTCGAAGCGTGTTTTAAACGTGGTTTTCCTTTATAAGAAGGATCTTGCATAATCGGAATGCAAATACGTTTAATAACTGCTGTATATATTTGGTAACTGTGGTTTTACCGAATTTATCGAGTCTAAAATATATCATTAACACTTCTTTGACAAAAGTAAGTATTAAAAATACGCAAAATAAGTTTTATTAATCGACTTTGGTGGGACCAGCTTGAATCCCGGCAAATCTGACCTTCGTTAGCCATATACCAGAATAAACAGAAGGAAGGAAAATAGGTATGTGGTCTGCAGTGTGGTACTAATAATATCTAGTAATGAATATCGTAAATTCCTAAACGTTTGTTATTAAGATCTGAATCCTAAGTTTCCCTTTCTCCGTCCAACCCTGTGTTCGTATTTATACCACGTGCACCCCGCATATCTGACGAAACTAGTTCTTTTTTAATTATATTATAATGAACATTCCGTATACTATTAATAAAAGGGTAAAATCTGGTATTTTGTAAGGGCCTTAAAGGTTTTGGATAAACAATTAATCCTTTTCCCCTAGGACGAGTAAAGGTGAGGTTAGTCGACGATACTATTATTAGAATAATTAATGTTTCAATAACTTATAACGTTAAAGGACGAAAGGCCACAAAGTATAATAATAATGTCTTTATACCTATTAAATTATACACAGTTTAATACAAAATAAGGCTTCAGCTAAGATGTGTAATACGACATTCCTGATGGAATCACTTTTATATAATCTGTCTTCAATTTATAAACTAAATCTCGCTTATAAAATTTCAAAACGTTTTTTCATTTTAATTTATTTTTGAGCAAAAATCTCTAACACAACTCAAAGTAATTAAAATGAAATAACAAATTACATACACCAAAAAAATCATAATTACAAAAGTTTTTAAACAAAAATGTAGGGCTTTTTTTAAATATATTTCGACGGGCGCTGTGTCAACGACCAGCCGCCACAGGGCATTGTGCGAATCCCTTCGCTCTTTGAACTCTACCAGGCTATGACCTTCCACCTGCCTACCTTCCCACGACGCTCAAGGTCAGCTAGGGACGACTGATTACTGAGGATATACTGAATCATGCTGTTACAGGGTACTCAATAGGTTTCAGTGGGATAGCTTATTCATATGTATAATAAAGATGTTTTTATTTTTGATTGAAAGAGCTGCTCTAACACTTACATACGGATTTATATTTTACTTGTTTGTTTAAAACTTCTGATACAAAACATATATACAATCACGCATTCAGTCCTTAAATGCGTGATATATTCTAGACCAGTCAAACGTAGAAACGAGTGTAAAGGTAAGACAATACATACAGTCCTATAATAAACAATTTACAGACTATAATATGCAAACATTTTTGTTAGATATTGTACCAAGTTTAAGCTTCCATCATGGACCTTATACAATAAATTAAGCGTCTTGGGAGACATAAATAAGTAAATCCACGATGCAAGTCTAGTTCATCGTAATCTTGGAGATTTAAAAGAAGATAGCTAGATAATGTATTGTATCAGTTCTTTAATATAATCATTTCAATATATAAAATGTAAAAAAAAACACCAAGAGATGAATAACAAATGGTTGATCTTTATTGATCCAAACTACAAAAATAATATTTTTCAATCATTATGAACACCTTTTTAATAAATTCACGTACCAAGAACAATAAAATCGTATTCCAATAAATAGCTTATCACTACTTATCAAACGGACGGATACTAACAAAAATAATCTTAGAATCAGCCATAGTAACTAAAAGCAACAAAAACAAGCAAGAAGGTCATTACTCCGAAGCAAAAACAACATAATCTACTAAACAGTTTGTCAAAAAAACAAAACCTTTTCTTTTAAACCTCGTGTAAAAATTACCACGTGTAACAATAAAAATAAAAAATGGTCGGCTTGTGTCTTTATAACTATAGAAAATAGGCCGGACTACTTAAAACCATTTAAAGAGAGAACATCCATAGAAATCAGAGGCATTTGTTCATTCGAAATAGAGTCAGCAAAAAAGAGAAAGTTAAAACTATTATTGTAAATGCATATTAAATTGTAATGTACGGGTCAAAAGAGGTATAATGATTATGTGAATGATCCGAATGTAATCGATTTAGATCAAGACATTGAGAATTCGGCTCGTAAACAAAATTATAGAGTTGCATTTGTTTTTAAGGCTAATATGGAGAAAAGCATTCAGAGCCGTCAATTATTGAAGTTGTTAGAGTGAGCAAGACAACGCTCTACGTCTTGTAGTGCTATCTCGCTCACACAATACCTATAGTTATGACTATTAGACTAACTTAGAGGTTATAATACATGTTTCATTCATATCATGATATTTTTTTTATAAATCTGTTTTGGGTGGTCGTTTTCTGATAAAACGCAACCCACACGACGCACGAAACTGTAGGTCAAAGGTATATTGTGCAAATGATTAAAATAATTATAATAAAAGCTTCAATTACTTCGGTAATGTTTTCCTTTCACTTTTTTATATGCAAGGACAAGGTATAGATATATCTTTAACGATAAAATATAAAGAGTTTGTAATTGGTTATAAGCTAATAATGAAGGTATAATTAGTTTTAGTCGAAATACGGCTTAAGTATTAAGGAAAGGTATTGTTGAAAGTAATAAGCCTCATTATTAAACTCGGAATTTATTACCGGATTATTTACAATAACAAAAAGGTTATATTTCACACTTGTTAATAGTGAGAATCTGAAATCTGGGGTTTCCACATTTCTACTTCTGTTTAACGCGGATATTTTGTTGTTAGCTACACCATTTTGATGAGCCCGAAGTGAAGTAGACTCGGTCGCGATTATCCTCTAAGGTAGGAACAGATGATTAAAAAAAATCTTAGTGGCATCGAAATTATTCAAAAGTATATGAACCGAAGTCCAAACCGTCCCATTAGGTACAACGGAAAAAAAGCAGTTCTGACGAGAACTCCGTTCATTATTACTGAATCGATTTGATCTTACGCATGACTGTATTACGCATTTTAAATGGGAAGATAATCTCGATAGTGGCTACAGTACACCAAGTATATTGCATACCAAAGTCTCACCGAAAGTAAAACATTAGACACCGTTCACAAGTACTTCACAATCAATCATCAATCTATCTTAAAACAGACGATCCAACCTTATCTCATATCTGTAATCAGATTATGTAACACGCTCATACGACACCGCGTATCAAATGAAACTGAAGTTTTAGTTGAATGACCTGATGGCTGATTGAAAACGTTCAAAAACCTTAGGCCATTACGTTTATCGGTATAGGTTGTGAACGTTACTATTATGGAAATGCACATACAACAGTATGTGGAAGTGAAAAATATTTTATGTCCGACCGACTGGAAGTGAGCCTTCGTTGGGTGATTTTTTTAGGTTTAATATAACTTATGACACTAACAAATAATGTGGCTTTGCATCGTTGATAAAATGATCCTAAATTTACCTTTAACTTTACAAGCTAACAAACTTTAACCCTTTATAATCACACTAATATTAATAATGCGATAGTTTGTGTGTATGTTTATTAACGCCTCACAAAATATTTCTTATGAAATCTAATATGACCACGTTTAATATTTTCTTACATCATAACGCTAAAACTAATTGCGTTTAAAAACACCTTAAGAAAACCCATAAAAAATGTGTAACATAACCAGTAATGAGTTTTTAATACCACGTTCAGTTAATAAAAAATAGCGCTTAACCCAGTCTAGAAGTAACGTTGACAAACATTCTGATAATGCTATCGTTAAAAATTTGACCTAGTACGAGAATGAACGATAAACAAAAATGCAGAAGTTTGTTCCGCTTTCATTGTTCAACAGCGTTTGTGCGCAGACACCGAAACATGAGCGATAATGGCAATATTATACCGTTATTGCGACGGATAAGTTATATTTTGTGTTGCCGCTTGACGATAGGCAGTGGCTACTGAATACGACAAGTTAAACAAATGTTAACGTAATTGTAGAAGAAAATGTTTGTCTTGGTCAATAACACCCTTATCTAAAACTTTATAGACAAACTAGCGATGGGATATCGTTTTAAAGCATGAACTGTTTTTGAAGTTAATTAAAGACAAACCCTATATTATTTATAATCCCTCCAAAAACATGTGTGAAAAGTTTCATGACGATAGGTTTAGTATTTTTCTAGTGAAAGCGTAGCAAACAAACTGCCATTCACATTTATAATATGAGTAGGGATAAATAAATCAATTCCTAGGACGTATAGAAATAGCTCTAAATAATTAGACTGTAAATACTCACTGTGCCCAATACTCTTCCCAATTCTTCTCCCTCGTCGAGCCGTACCCTCTCGGCAAGGTGGCAGTTTTAGATCTCCCATTAAGAGAAGCATACGACCCTCTCTTTTCTTGCAAGCTCATCAACGAGTGCCTTTGTACGGGCTCTGAACGGAAAGACTGGAAGGATCCTTGCGACCCCTCGTCTGACTTCAAACTGGTTTGCGACCCTTTGAATTTGCCGTTCGTTTCTGGTTGGGAGTATTCGTCGCGGTGTTCCTCGCTACCGTTGCGGTATTCTCCGTAAGTACCGTTTAGAGAGTGGCTACCGGAGTCTGATCTAGAAGGTGGTGGCCTTGGAGCAGCTCTCCGGTAGTCGAAACTATCGGAACGATTGAAAGACGATGTCCTCTTCACCATTTTAGGAGATTCCTGGACGTTGACTAAAGATGGCATTTTAGATTCCTTTTCCAAAACTATTTCGTGTTCCAGTTGATTCTGAACGTTTGCCAGCATTTCTTCTAGATCTCCAAGATCGGGGTCTATAGTAAGTTTCATTCGACGCATTTTGGAATGTTTTTATCCTGTACCACAGAAATCACTACCACACTATTCGACCGTCACTATAATCACGTAAATAAAAGCTCAGTTTTCAACCGTCACATGTTATTTTACACTTTACCTTATGTAACTACTATGAATCTAAACAACACAATATGAGTAATAGAATTCAAATGTTATTTTGAATCACGAAAGGTACGACCGCCGTCCCGAGCGACGTGCGTACGCGTCGGGCTTCGGCGCGCGAGTGACACAGTTATCAAACTGACTGACACTCACGGTGAACCTCATCCGTTATCTTTTGACTTGACATCCGATAGTGGGCAGATAAGTTAACTTAAATAAATCATTTCCAACCTTATTACGTACACATAAGTTTTAAGTTTAAATCAGCAGGGAATCATTCAAAGGGACATTGATTGATCAGATGTTTTGTTGGGGTAATTTCGCAATGTTTTCCTTATTACTGTGGGTTAGGGTTTACAATTCCATCGCAAGGTTACCAAGTACTTTATTAGTTACTGGGTTATTGTAAAACTAGTGCAGTGTATCTGGGTGGGAAAGTAGTAATTTTATGCGTTTATGTCTTAGTACTGAAGCGCGGGCGCCGGGTGCGATAAAAAATATCTAGATCGGATCGATTAACGGAACAAATTATGAGGCTGTGTCTAGACTAGCTACCGACTTTAGTACTTTAGATGTGTTAGTACTTGCTTATGGTTTTCAACATATGTGTTTTTATACCTCATCTCTTGTTAGTCGTCTTTGTTACTTTATGTATGCAGTTCAAATCTATTCATTTTATTATATTTTTTGCACATTGTCCGATGAAATGAAGAATTCGTTTAGAATCCTTAGAAGGCAATGCGTAATACTAAATTGAGACGCTGCAAGATGCAGTGTATTAACAGGTAATATCACTGCGTTTCGCATCAGAACGTAAATTTTATTTACCTTTTATATCAAATCCGATCAGAAACACCTCAGCTCAGTTCGAGATTGATCGATTCAAAAGCGAGAGTAATACTATAATGTTATAAAACCTCGGCTCACTACCAACACAACATATATTATACATCTCGTGAGATGTCAGCCTATTTAATCAAACATTTTAACAATGGATCGTAACGTACTCGAATGTTTTCATGACATCATTTAAGGTAAGATCGGGCGCGCAATCGCGACCACAATATTGGCACAACCAGCTGAATATGAAATTTTATTCTTACTGGTAAATGACATAAAATAGTTCGCTTCCTTTTGTTTGACTGTTCAGAAGGACCATAGTCGTCTGACACTGGCATAGGAAAAAAAACAGTGTTTTCAATCATTATCCAAAATTGGACATGAATCAAGCAAACAAATAATGCGTATCGTTTTGTTTTATTCAAAACAACTCCCACAGTAAGAAATTTAATGCGTCCGTGGATCAAACAAGATCTTGTCCTACGCTGGGATCGAACCCTCAACACGTCGCGTTCTGTTGTTTTGGCATGGCGACCCGTAATTCTCGGCTATCGAAGCAACGATGCAGTCTCATTTAACGACACCAATTTAAATACATACGTTATCAATATATCATTGCTCATAATAACGTCATCATTTATCCATGAGCCGATAACATAGGCTTTCACTTATACGCAAACATTCATCATACATTGCAATAAAGCATTACTCAGATATAAATACGTCCTTTCACTTTCTGGTCGTTAGTTAAGGTTTATTAACAGTTTTATTATTGTTTATCAATCAACGTTACTATATTGGCGGGTTTTTGTCAAGTCATGTAGGTATACGAACTTATTTTGTCTTCTACATGACCGAATATAGAAACTTCGATAGTTTTTAATTCGCCATACAATATGCTGTTTCACTTAATAATGTAAAGTAGTTGGTTATTTCGCGCAAACAGCTGGTGGTGGTAGAGGGTACGAAGGGATGAATGATGAAGAAACAGATCATTAGTACGCGCGTGTTGTTTATCTCTTTACGCACAAACACTTAGGCAAATAACGATGAAATTGGTATGACGGCAGGTAGCTAGTATCTTGGATTAAGATATATGCTACTTTTATGCGACATTGTTATAGCTGGATAATTTTTTACAGCTAGAACCGACATTCAAGCGGGCAAAGCCGTGAGAAAACAGCCAGTATACCATAAATTGTGTCGTACATTGCGCGGCGAGTCTTACATCCAATAAACACTTGATCAAACCGTACCGTGCTCCTAATTGGCAAAGATTTGTTCGTACTCAATCTCATGAGTAATTGTTAGTTAAGACCAGGGACCGGCCGGATACTCATTGAAAGGGTTTTTGAAGGGGTTTTTTTAAGCGCTTCAAGAAAAAACCCTATGACATATGTTACACCTTCGAACGGATTACTGGAACCCTGTTCCGAACAGGTTACCCTTTCACTACCCTGTAACACTGTAACAGGGTAACCCACTCCAACCTAAGACAGTGTAATATGCACTCTTTGTCATAGACATTAGTTTGAAAATAGTATAACCACGAGCGCACGTGACATCTTACCGCCCAGCGGCGACATTGTTGCATTTACCGAGCGACTTGTAAACATGGAATAAAAATCATTGTGGATATGATCTTACAGTTTAATTTTGCTTGTCGCACATTTCAAACGTTGTGATATATATTTTTCGTGTCTATACTTGTAGACCAGGGTCGATAATTTTTAAAACCAAAAAAAAAAATAGTAGGATGAAACCCATTAGAAAAGGAGGGGAATATTATAAAAATGAAAGGAAAAATAATTTACGTGCGATCTGAGGTCGGGAAGGGGGTGGGAGTGACGTTTAAAGAGTAAAAAACGGATTTTCTCGATTTCCGGCAAAACTAAAATTCGTATCGAAAAAAGTCAAATGGCAAAGTTGTAGATAATAAAAAGATCTAAAACTTTTGTGTTTACATTTTTTTCACATAACCTCAAAATTTATGTGAAAAATCCAAAAAAACAAGATTGTGGTTTTTTATTTTTATCCTTTACACGTGTAACGAACGTTTCGTTGTAACGAAATTTGGTGAAAACTTACTTTTTTGTGTCCCAAATACGCTGTAATTTATTTGATTAAAAATATTTATTTTTCAGCTTATTTTGAATTAATAAAAAAAAAAAACACTACTTTTCAATCGAAAATTCACCCGTCAAATCTTCTCAGAAAATGCAAAAAATGAAAAATACTTGTATTCGATTTTTTTTTAAATTATTATAAATAATTTCATCTAAAAAATTTGATCTCATTTAGTGTTCAATAGACCAATAATCGAGGAAGGTTTTAGGCTAGGTATATCAAATTACGCTGCAACTAATAGGAGCGAAGATTTAATGGAAAATGTGGCAAATACGGGGAAAAATATTAATCTTCGAGGGCTTTCGTTCAAAAATTCCTAACTTATATCTTCTAACCACGCGGACGAAGTCGCGGGCAACAGCTAGTTACCTATATGGCTGGTTTTCTTATCATGCTGACATGACGCGACGTTTCGCGCGTAGGTAGTTTGTCCGAGAGGCGCGAGTCGCGGCGCGACGCGTCGGCGATAGAAGAAAACCAGCTGTAGTCTTAGTAAAGCAATGAGGGGCCGCTAGGGTGCAAGTATGCAGCTCAAGTTTAGTGGGTAATTCAGGGTAACACGAATAAAAGCCTTTCATGAAGGTAACCACTTCAAAGGGTTAAGTTATTGAAGGGGTTAACCCCTTCACGTGGTTACCATAATGAAGGTGTTAACCATTTCGCTGGGTTTCGAGGATGTAACTCGAACAAAAGGTAACACTGCGATATGAGTTACCCCGTGTACGGGTTACCCTGTCAAACGGCTTAACTCTAAAGTGGGGTTGTCCGGTCCCTGGTTAAGACATTACACTTCATTCGAGCTGAGACGAGAGTTAGACAACATTAATTATATAGACGACGACTTATTTTCAGAGAGTACTGTGAAAACGGTGAAGGAAAACATATTAAGGAAACATGGATTTAAAATGTTGTAAATCTGAAATCGACAACACGCAGTGAGCTAGCGTGGAGTTGAATACCTACTCAACAAGGGAAGGTATGTGCATGGCATGCATTATTATTTCATTTATTTGTTTATTTTATACTTTGTTTCACATAATCACACTTGGACAATATGCTCTTGGAATGTGCATGTGTCATGTACAAAGGCGACCTTAACACAGAGTTGGTGACGCTTACATCAAACCTTAGAGTGGTTCAGAGATTTGATATAGGAGGAAATGAAATCATTGCAATGTGACTTCTCTCTACCTCAATCCAAATAAGCGTTTTATTAATTTTTAATCGGTTATTGCTTTTAATTTTATGTTTTGATTTTATCTCAGATACTTGAACGATTAAGATAAAATTAATTGGTTTCGATTAAAGTTGTATATCCTCAATTAGTTTTTTTAACAATTATAATCCTAATTATACATTTAATTATTTAAAAAAAGCTGTATCAAGAACGTAATGAAAACAAGTGTACGAAGGATAATGTTTTGTTAATGTTAAAATTTGTTTGGTAAAAAAAAAATGTTGCTGATTAGTATTCCAAGTAGGTACAAATTGGTTATGTGTACTTAAAAAGGTATCCCAGTTAGAAATTAATCATCCGAATTATGAATCATATTTTTTATCGCCATAGAAGTATAACAGTAGCCATAAATATTTATTGAAAACCCTTTTACAAGAAAAAAACATTATGAGTTCATTTCATTTACAATGAGCCACAAACAATTCCCAAAGAATTTCATTCTGACTTTCTGACAAATAGAGTAAATAAAAGACTTCCCCTAATCCATTTTAAAAACAAATACTATTATAAAAAATAAACTGTATCAAAGTCATATTATCAGTAGCTCCGTCTAAATAGGAAGTGAATCATAATAATATCGATACAAACATGCCATGACAAGTTTATAACGTACACGTCATAAAGGAGATATTTAAAAAAATAACTTACTAAACAAGGATATGGGATATTATTACCAAGAAATATGAATCAATAGAAATTATGAGACAATTTTATTTCGTCATTATAGCTGATATCCGTAGTTTTCATAAGGACAAATTTTGACAATACAAGCCAATATTTTTTCATAAATTATTTAATAACGCTTATAATAGGTAATATAGACAATTTGGATTACAGACACCTAGCCATCTTTTGTCTTCTTCGTTGAGCAGTATTTTTGCCTTAATACACTAGTGTAACACAGATTCACAAATAATGCTTCTATTGATAAAAACTTTTTTCAACATCAGTTCAGCCGTTCCAGAGTATATCTCTACAGCCGATGGCCGAGTAGTTGAGCTCACCATGTCAACTGTATGCGACGTGTCGCGGTTTCCATCCCCGCGTAGGGCAAGCGTTTGCGTGATTTAGTCTAAGTCCAAGACCAAGTGGGTCTTCGTGCATGCGCCTTGAATGTTAGTGAAACTCCCGCGACACAATGATAAAATTCCTTAGTGCGGAAGTCGTTTTTAATGTCTATCTCCGAGGTAAATGAACTCCAAGCCTCCTAATTACCACAAAATCCTGACATAGGGGAGACAAGATAACTGTACCAAGTAGCCGAGCAATTAGTCTAAAACAAATACAGATGATAAACCAACTAATTACATTATGTTTGCCGTTAGATAACGTATGTGGGCCGGTTGTTCTGTCAGGTGATAATATTTAAACATAAATATTGTTTGTATTCCTAAATTGTTTAAGTTATTGTAAAGGTTTCCATTCATTACTGTTGTCTTAAAAACATGCTAAGCGAATATTTCTTATTCATACATATTTGAATGTCGTTACGGGTATTCAAAAGCTAGTAAGTCTGACAACCAGTCTAACTAAGGAGCATCGTGTTGCCCAGGTAACTGGGTTGAGGAAGTCAGATAGACAGTAGCTCCTTCTTAAACACTGGAACATAGCTGAATCCGTTTAGACTGGAAGCCGACCCAACATGGGTTAAGGCCGAGATGAAGATGGCTGATGATGATGTATTTACGTTGCCGTTATAACAACAAATACTATTTACTACAGTTATTTAGTATAAAACTTCGTAATACTATCGCAACGGACAGAGCATATGACGGAAGTCGATGTGCCAACGTCAGATAAGCGAGAAACACGCAAAAGTGATAGATTACAATGTTCTGTGCTGTTTATTAATTATTTAGTAGCCCGCGTGGTATATCGCTGTTAAGCATAAAAAGTGTAACAACCAAACTTACATTCATTAATATTAGACAGAAGGGATCTTGATGTTATTGTATGAAGGATTGCAAGTATTGCAACACATTGCCACACAACGTCACAAAAATGTTGATGATGTTCAACGGCGCGGCGGCGGTTAAGGTTAAGTCAGTAAGAGACTGACACTACCCGTTCCCTCCAACGAGGGAGCAGTTGTTAAAAGGAAATCAACCGTCTCACTAAAATATTCGTTCTAAGTTATGAATGATTCAACAAAGCGACTTTGATTTTGCATATCAGGGATATAATATAGGTCATAACCAATTGTCAAGGTGACTGATAATCGTTTAAAATTGATTGAAAGAGGATGTTTAGCGACATTCGTTTGTCATTAAACTTTGACATCATTCTTTATCATGAAAAACAGCTTTTTTTACTTACTGAATTATCATTGCTTATTTTTATCAAATTGCGTCAATAGGAGGAATAATCCATTATTTTTTATTTATTTATTTGAATTTACTGGGCATTTAAAAGCATAACAAAAAAATATATTCTGATTCGAATTATAATACCAAAAGCTCTAAGTTAAAAACTCATACTTGGATTTACCATTGATAGGAAACGAAAAAGAGAGGATACTATATGTTAAAAGGAAGATTTATACAATCCATCTACAACATACACCATTGAATTATCAGTCTTCTTCAAAGCCTGATATGACACGCATGCACATTCCACAATCGTCGTTTGACGTCACGAGGACTCAAACCTAACACTATTGTTCATGTAATAAACATTGAATGGTAGTCAATTCTAATCCGTATTAGGTCTAAGCTAAGTTAGAACGTGGTAGGTGACCCCGATTGATAACTTTGAATATGCAACTGCATTGAAGTAATCAAAGAATTATAATGAAAATAAAAGTTATAAACATTTCTATAAGAAAGAAGAATAAAAAGAACATGGAATATGGAACTCGTATTTTTGAGATGGTACCAGGATTCCCCGGTTTCGAGTCGAGTCTAGATAAAGCTGGCATAGGACCGTAGAAATTATCATGAGAAAGGGTAGGCCCATGCCCAGCAATGAAAGGAAAAAGATGTGGTAGATGATTTTGATGACTAGAATTCCTAATCCTATCAATCTTGCTATGATAAAGATGTTCACAGTGTAAGCTATACAGTAATTTTCTGGCAATGGGAGGACAAAGGCTGTGGCTGATGACGATTTTGATGACTAGAATTCCTAATCTTATCAATGTTCCTATGGTAAAGATCATAACAGTGTAAGATGTACAGTAATTTTCTGCTCAACAGCACAGCACGTCAACGTTCGCTAATTGTCGGTCAATGAGAGCTCGACAGATTGTCAGCTTCCTGCCAACAGTTAACACAATTGTAAGATCCTTTTACAAGTGAAGATCAAGTGGCTTTTTATAAACACGGTTTTTAAATTGACTCGGAATAACGGTTGTTTTGTGAGAGTCACTTTTTTGTTCAAAGTTCAAGTGTGTGAGACTGTTTATGTTCTTAATGAATTAAGTTGACATTTCTGCCTTTGATTGCTTCACCAGACTGTGAAGGGACGATATTGTTAGACAACCACTCCTTAGGTAAAAACCGAAGAAACTGGTTTACCAGCAATGAAAACAAAAGACAAAATATTTTTAAGAAGACAACACTGATAGCCATATCGAACATAGCATATATCAATCCTAAATACAATTTGAATGAGGGCAGCAGAATATCATACATCATCAAATAATCATTGTCATGACATCCACAACGCAACAGATGGAACACCAAACTATTGAAACACATTCTACTATAGCTAAGCAATGAATAACTCGGACAGTGTTCATACCAAATAATAAAATGTCTAGTGTAATAAAATGTTTACATATACCTAGGTTTCTAAAAGAAAAACCAAAAGGGTACAAACGGAATCCTATTACTAATGTCTTATAAATATGCTTTGTCGTCTGTACGTCCTTGGCTAGGCTAATCATGGGATACAGCCCGGTACTACTCTATCATGCTATCATAGTGTGAGTGAGATAGCATGATAGCTAGACGGTAGAAACATTTATAGATTATGTGTTATAGTTGTCACTACAACGAATGCTAAAAAAAAGATAGAGAATCTGTGTACCAAGCTTCGTCTAAATCTTTTCAGTGGTTTTTGCGTAAAGGGGAAGAAACATCCATACATATAAACTTTCAAGTTTACAATTTTAAGTAGAATAGTAGGATTTTTAAACAAATTGGCCCTATTTTGAATGTGTCCTAAGATACCAATAGAAGAAATTTACTCACTTTCTGATAGTGTATTTGTACTAAGCCTTACAGAGAACCCGCTAACTTTCGGCAGCTCAACTTATTATAGTTTGGTTTAAACACGGTCTGAATGTCACCATATGAGTACGACTAATTGGCAGCCAATGGGGGCAGGCAGATTGCCATCTTCCTGTCCATAACGCACGTCCGGACTATAATTGTGTCGTTATTACCGCTAAGTAACTAACGCCAGATAAAAAGCGACTTTACGCTTCCTGTGGTTGGCTGAACTTGAATATTTCTTGTGTGGTCATGATAGATACAAATACGTATCGTCATGATAGATGTTTCTTTGAACATGATCATCCTAGCCTTTTCCCTGCTATGTTGAGATCGGCTACTAGTCCAACAGGATGCAGCTAGTACCAGTGTTTTACAAGGAACGACTGCATAGCTGCTCACCTACTCAACCCAGTTACCTGAACAACACGATACCCCTTCGTCAGACAGTTTGTCAGACTCCAGCTTCGACGAGTTACGTGAATTTGACTTATCCACTTTAATACATAAAAACGAGCGTTTTAAACAAAGTTAGTGCTTATTTAAATTCAGAAATACCGCATCTTTGATCTCTTCGTGTGAAACATATTGTGATCAATTATTTGTTTTAAATTCGGAGAGGTTTACATAATTTTAATGATTGTGAATGTGAAATTCGCTATTTCAATTGAAGACTTTCCAGATGTTTCAATTCTCACATCGGAACGTAGTTTTCATGTAACAAGTCCGATTAAGCTATCAAAGAGAATCAAACGTTAATATTAAAAACGCACGCAAAAATCAAACAAATCTAGCTTAAGGTCTGTCATTATCTGGCATAAACAATAATTATAGCATAATCTGTAATTAAGTCGCAGTGTTAAATAGAGCAACGCGTATGAAAGTAGGATTTAATGAGCCGAAACCACTTTCGATTAAAATTATATTAATTAGTGGTTATCGTCGTGCTGATGGCTCGATAAAGCAGTTCAATTAGACCTCGAAGATTATGACAAAAAATAAAACATGAAAAAGATCTTAGAATAGGTAATTGCTTAATAGCTTTAGAGTACTCATTCGTTGTCAAGATTTAATTTACGTGTGCAATATGCGAAGTCTCCTATACTTTATAACTGAAAACTCCAACAACGAGTGTTATAAGAATATCAGAGTTAAGATGGCAGCAGTCAATCGTTTTATAATAAATTTCGTGATGCGGATTCATTATTACCTATTTATTATAAGTGTATACTCATGCGTGTTTATCGGGAGAACCCGACTAGGTATCGGATCCAATGGACTTTTTAATAATACCTTGATGCAATGCGTACAAAATATTCATCATAAGAGGTTTTCGGTGAGGATTTCCGCACCAAACCAAAAAAAAAGCTGATATATGAATAAAAATACGTCTAAAATTTAAGATACGATTAAGTAAACGAAGGCTGAGAAGTTTGTCATCTAACAAAACATTTGAACCGATTGGCTACCGATGATTGGCAAGTATACTTTTGGATAAATCACAAATCATTCAATGAATATGGTAGAAAACCTATTGAAATAGCGGGTTTAATTCCGGTACCTATGTATAGAAGCATGACCTTCTTTCTCTTTATAACTTGCCTTATGAAATATTATTCACGCCTACTGCAAGCAAATATTTACACTTTGCATCAAAGTTGTTAATGATTCCTCTACTAATCTAATTAAGCTAGTCTCATAGTTTATTAAGCACACCAAGAAAACGCCTAAAATACTACCGAAAATCATTTTAACAGCTTCAAGTGTCTACCCAATCGCGTAACCGTGGTCTTAAGCAGACTATACGAATTCTCAGACATCAAAGTCATCTTCTCCTATTCTGATCATAATAGCTATAATAACAGACAAATCCCGTAGTTCTAGACCTAGACAAGAAAATACAGGTGTTTATTTGTGAACTCTGTCGTACGATCAATACACCTTCAGACTAGACATTAAATATAGAAGTACTTGCGACGTCTAAGCTGTTTCTTTGAGGGTTTGAAAGCAGATTAGAGTGCATTGAACTGATTTGAGACGTT
This sequence comes from Trichoplusia ni, assembly GCF_003590095.1. NCBI lineage: Eukaryota > Metazoa > Arthropoda > Insecta > Lepidoptera > Noctuidae > Trichoplusia > Trichoplusia ni. The sequence continues at coordinate 1,298,404 of NC_039501.1, forward strand.
TCTCGGGATATTTGAGAGCAACAGACTGAAATATAAGACGGCGTGTGGGGTTATGTATAAAGAAAATGTTTTGACTTTGAATTTGGGAAAGTCTGCCTTATTTTTCAATAATAAATGTATTATTGGAGTATAATGACGTGTCCTGTGACTAATAAGGTTAAAGAATGATGTCGGTTTTCCCTTAAATGGTTGCCGAATTTGTTATGGTGACGCATTTGTAACTTTGTACCCCTTCACAGGAAGAAATGACGTGTTCAGATTTGTTCAGATTTGGTCAGAATTGTTCAGATTCCAGAAATGCATGGGGCAAGGTTTTTGCTATCAGAATTTCCGAATCTTGATGACGCCATAGTATTGAAAACCAACACGTAAGAAAAACTAATAAACTGAAGCGTGACACAGAAGTAAATTGAAAAAAATATTTGATGAATATGATTTAATAGGGTATTTGACTAAATCTAATATAAATCTGTTTGGAATAAGAAGATTAGCCAAGAAGAAAAAGCACTTAAATATGGCAGTGTGGGCTAATAACATCACTTGCTACTAAGCAGCATACTGGTAAGTGACGTCACACGTGATTTTAATCACTGTATCCTTATCTTTTGTTTACGAGATAAAAAAAAAATGTATCCAGTATTTTTGGGAAATCTGTCTGACGGCCTAAACAACTTTTTATTGTAAAATATCCAATTTTCAATAATTTATTACCATACCTGCATTACAGCCATAATAAAGTATCATGTCGAATAAATAAAGCTACAGCTTCAGGTAAACGCATAACCTCATTATTGACTTGACTATGTATATGAGTACTTTATATAGCATCTACCTAACATAGCATTGTCTCAAGAAGTACATAAATCCACGGTTTCTCACAACCAAGAACAGCTGACAATCAATTCCATGCTTGTTAGAATTCCGTCAGAATAATGGACAGTAATCTCTTGACTGTCAACAACTCTATGCTAAGTATAGCGAGTACTCGCAACCATTTTGTATCACTCATTAGCTTCATGTAAACCTTTAAAGTCCATCTAGGGAACATAATACAAGACTAGGCTATATTTAGTGAATTAGCTAAGATTAATACTGTCGATTTAGAACTTTAATGGTTCTTCTCAATATTTAATAAACTGAGACAAATCAGAATGTATTATTGAAAAATATACTCATATCGTAATATTCTAGATCACTATCTAGTCTGAAACTAAGCAAAGCTTGTAATTATGAGTGCTAGACAACTTATGAACAAACTTATTAATTTCTTGCATACATATTATTATAGACCCCGAACAAATGATCGTGCTCATCACACAACATTTGTCGGGGTGGGAATCGATACCATGACCTCTGGTATACCACTAGACTGACAGGCAAGTCAAACATAGCAGCTAAATTCATCATAAAAATCATTAGCGTTCCCGTTCTGAATTCCTTTCAATATATTTATGTGCTGATCTCTATTCTATTCCATGCATATCCATAAGAAAATCCGAGAATCAGCTTTAAACAAAACATTCCAAGTTTCCCGTTAGCCATCCTTCACTCCGGACAGAAATTTCAATAGGTTTTTTTCTTCAAAATAAATGGAGCCAAACAATAGTTTCCCTAGTACCAACTAAATCACAAAGGAGTTTGGAAAACCACCTTCCTGGATTAACAATGGATGACATCAACCAAGTATATAAACAAAGTACAAGTTACAAAAATAAACCTTATTCCTTTGTGTTAGGGGTGAGTCAGTCTGAAAATGTTGAGGTTGGATCTGTGTTATTGACAAACTTAAAGCTTGTAGCTTGGTCTTAGGAAAACAGGTCTTATTGCTTTGTGATCAGGGTGATTGTAATGGTAAATGGTTTAGTTATTTCTTGCGACATTTGTAGCGTAACTGAAGTGTGCTCCATCTGGCGCATTAGAGCGGAACTAACGTTTGGTGCAAGTTTAAAAATGTTGACTTTTGAAATTGCATGTCTTTTATACTCTTCATGCAAAAGCTATGATGATTTATAGAATGCAATGCGACATCGCTATCAAACCAAGGCTACGGCATTAATACAAATGCCTTTTATGCTTAATAACTTTCCATGACTATTTTTTCTGTCCTTACTCAATTTTGATGGTCTTGGAACCGAAGGATAAATGCTCTCTAGGACTGTGATGGCCAACCAGTAGCTTTTTTACAGATTATGTTTTTCTGTTGCCATTATTTAATATTAAGTGAACATCTCTACAAATTAAAACAAGTTAACTACAAAAATCCAACTCTAAGAGTCAATGGTACGTCGAACTGATCATAAATACGAGAATTGACCACCAATCAACATCAAACACATCATAATAGATAAGACCTTTAGCAAACAAACGAAGCATCGCACAAAACAAACAAGCAATACACAGATGACATGAACGAAACAATCACCACTAATTGCATTACCCGTAACAATTGGTGAACAATGAGCAGTGACCTTGAAATAAGATTACGACCCGTATGCTCATCAGTCAATTAGGAATGTAATTTCGATATTAGTGTACCTCGATAGCTTTTCTCTTAAGTTTTGTTAGAGTACCCCATGTCCAGCAGTGGACCACCTCGACAGGCTCAATTGATTGACTGTTTCAGTATAATACATAAAACTAATAAATAACCTCACCATACAAAACTCAAAAGCTAACCAAAATTAATATGGGGAGTCTCTTTTTTTTTGTCGGCCAATTCCCATCCTGCCATACCGAAGTTACCAGAAGAAGAAGAAGAGAAGAAGCATTTATTCAAATATAACCACGAATTTCTTCCATACCTTGTAGAATATTTTGCCTTAACAAAGCTACGAGTACCACTTTATTCATACCAGTAGTTCAATCATAAGCTGACGTTCATCCTAAGCCGCCAGTACCAATGTTTTGAACCACACTCAAGTCTTTTTTCCCATCAGATCACACCGTGTCCCGGTCACGCGGTACATTGTCAATGAACGAGCTATCACGTATTTTCCAAGGACAGGCATTGCACTGTACCATGATTATAGCACCAGAGAAAATTATTAACACAAAAAATGGAGACTGGTTGCTACGTCCATAGATTCCACAAAGGCTTTGACACAGTTGTCTTAAGGGCATTTGTTATAGATGCAGTACCATGTTTTGAAGACAGTGAATAAATTATAAAACATAAATCTACATTTTTTTTAACTTGACCTTATTCGCCTTATGTAGTCTGATTAGGAAATGAAAATATTGTGTAAAATTGAAACGAGAAAGGCTTTACATATTTACGATCACCAAAAAATCAAGATTCGAATAGAAACAACAAACAATTCAAATTTAAACATCCAATAGTAGCCTATCAGAACGATTATCTTCATCTTCATACATAAATATGATTCAGCTCACAACCATATAAAGACGTTTGGACGCGTTAAACGCCAACACACGACTGACCAAATGCGACTTTCACAGAATAAAATTCGAATTACCTACATGGGCAAATAAGATGCAGTGTGGGTACCGTTTAGCGGTAGACATGACCGTTTCCGATATGTCTTTTGTTTGAGATTCAAAGCACGCCAAGAGTTATTAACATATTGATGTAAAGAGGTGAATTCATAAATTTAAAAGGTTTGTCCTTAACGTAATACCTGTAGAACAAGTTGTCTCGCAGGAAGCAGTACGGCGGTTTAATTACCGACTAATAAACTATTTCCACCTGCTTAGCTAATGGATTCTTTGCCCTTTATAGTACACATAAATTCTTCGAAGAAAAAATGTTGGCTTCGTAAGGTTTACAGGTGGTTCCTCTACTTTGTATGGGACGTAAAAATACTCAAATGGCAAATGAAGATTCCATGCCGCATTTTTTATAGGGTCTTGTGGTCTTGGACAATAAACAATAAGTACAAGATAAAATAATATATGGAGCATGGAGCATGTTATTATATTTTATTATATTTATAGATCACTCACTGCATTATGCAATGGCCTACCATAATAAGCAAATACCTAACTATTGTGCGATTTGATTCATTCAGTAAATATTTAAGTTATAAACCTTAGCTTTCAATCCGTACCTAATACTGGGCTAATACTGAGTAAATCAAACAGCCCCAAGTCTACGAAAGTAAACGCAAACATTCCAAACTCCTAATCAGTTTAGATTATCTTTATCTTGACTAGGATCTGTCTAGTCTGTTATTCCCAAGTTCAATATTGACCAGTTACTTAATACTTAGGTATTACCAGTGTAAGCTTACGTCACTAACTTTATGAATTGTAACTTCAAGCACCCAGTGAGTTTACCCTGGGGAATGTTCAAGTAAAACTCTTTTGAAACTAATCCTAGTCTTGGTAATATTATAAACGCGATAGTTTGTAAGTGTGGATGGATGTTTGTTATTCTTTCACGCTAAAAGCACTGAACGGTTTAAGAAAAAAATTGGTAAACAAATAGTTTACAAAATGCGGTGCCGCCGGCAACATCTAGTATCTATTAAATCTACTAATATCTATCAATATCTATTTTAAGCCTTTCAACATCTTTGCAGGTGTCCAGTTCAAAGGTCAGACGAAAGCATACCTGAACCATGTAAGTGTGGTATCTCCTCGCAAACCATGGTTAACGAGCTACCCGTGTCGCACCTGCACACGCAAACCGAAAATGTCAGCTGCACTCAGTACTGATGGGCAAGACAAAAGAGACAATTCTTCATCGCATTAGCCCAAATCACGAATCGTAAACTTCATATTCATGTTCACTTGAAAAAAATTAAGAATGCATATGACCATAATGTTATTTGAGCTATTCGTTAAGCGTTGAGAATCTCGTAAGAAGCTTTAGTAATGTTTATGAAATCTATAAATCTATAAAATCTCCTTCAAAATCTGTTTCCAGTTCAATCAATTCAGCTTAACGCGATACTGCTGATTGCTGTATATAGTCTTCCCTTTCCCCAGTTATTACAGCCCTATTATATTCAAAACGAAACACCTTTCAATTGCTCTGTTCCCTAGCATTATCTAGGTCTATATCAAAGTCAGATGGACAAACGGATCAGGTTCGAGGTTTATTCAACCGCAAGTCCCCCAGACATTGGCTTAGAATCGAGGTTATCATTGGTAGTGATAAAAACTTATGTTTGTGGGATGTTCAAGTCTATTTTATCTTGTTGTTTTGCTTAAATGATGTTGTTATTTAGCATCCGATGGACTGATGTCTTGAAATGATAGGCTGGGTCTGTATGTTGAAAGTGTTAACTAAATTGGCGACCATAAAACATATAACAGGGTTTAAAAGAAAGTTTACCATTTACAAATAAAAAAAATATGACTGACGGAATGATGTCACAGTATAACATATTATACATGTCTTAAAATTCAACTTGTTATATTATACGTTTAATACGTCAGGTCTTAATCAAGAACTCCGTTATAGGACCAAATTTAGACAGGACATACCCTAATAAGGCGCACGATTAAACCGACTTTACCGTTAACTTTACAAATATGCTTTGAAATAAATAATCTGAAATAATGGACATAATCTTGACATCTAAAGGGGCCAGTATGTTCTAAATGTTTTAATCATGTCTAGTGATCAGGGCTAGCCTCAAAGAGTTCGTAATATAGGTATGATCCAAACTGCATTATTGCCATTTTGGGGGAGATGAAGACAACTAGACTAAACTAGGTGCGTTTAAGAAGAATCTATTGACAACTCTTAAAATTAGCAAAAAGGGTCTTGTTTTAGTAGACAAAATATAAGAAAAAGACTTAAGACCTTGGTGATACCTCGAGCCAGTGGGTAATTCCATGCTGGCATGATCATGACGAGAATCTTGATTCCATAAACAGCAAGTTCCACTGGCTGCCAGGGCTAGATTACTGAAGCTTTTTTTTTTGAGGTGAAACGCTGATAACTTAAGCCGACGCTGAGGGTACAGCGTGGCGTTATGTCAGACTCTCATCGGCTATAGACACCTCGGGCCCCTTCAACTGCCTGAGCCAGAGCCACGGGATAGTTGACTTACGCTCTGTGCGACTCTGGCTGTAGATTCTTAGCCTAGTACACAGCTCCTGCACTACGCAAACCCTCCATTCCTCAACTCTAATCAATTTTAACTTCGATGTCTCATTTCGAAACTAGTATACAATTACAATCAAAAACCAAACACAAATAACAACCGTGAAGTGATTACGAAATATAAAACCGTAGACAGTGGAGTAAACAACTAACTCACCATAGAGGATAATTATAGGAGATTCGTGGGAACAATCTTAATTGTTTGTCGGTACCGTTGTTTTACATTGTTCTGCCTGTATCCACGGGGGCGTGGCGTGAAGATATCCGTTTGTCAGTTTTTCTTATTACATTTTGATTGAAAAAAAAAACAAAGTAGCCGAAAATGGTAAGTCGATGAACTTTGACGCTGTTATTTAGTCTTATTCTTTCAGTATTATCTTTAGAATTCGTCACTTGTTATGAAATTTTAAAAGGAATATGACAGATGCATTATTTTATATTATAGTTAATGTATTTTAGACAGGACTTATAGCACTAAGCTATATTAATAAAAAGGAATCTGAATATTGAGGGAACACCTAGTGAAGAAATATGGATCTGAAATCACCAACCCGCAGTGAGCAAGCGTGGTGATCAATGCTCAACACTTCTCTATACGGGAAGAGGCCTGTGTCCAGCATTGAAACGTATACATATATAGATTGGTATCTCTTTTCTGTCACGGGATAACTTCCTTTTTAAAGGCGTGCTCGGGGACACAGGTCCAACATGCAGAGGCCTTGTTGAGAACTTTAAGCTAAAACGTGCTGGGGTATCTACCAGGGTCATTATTATTATTTATTTAAGTTCTTAATCATATATGTCTTACTCGCATAACACACACACTACCATAAATAAAAAACGCAAATTAACTATTATTATAAATGTACCTGTGTACCCATATAAAGCAATTTCTTATTAAATTTACAAATACATAAACACAATAAACTCCTTATAATATCGTTACCACTAAATAACGTTATAATTTTCCTAATAATTGTTAATACAAATTCGATAACAATACCGACAACAAGTTTATCAATAACATAATATGAAATAATATTTACGATACAAATAATAAACTAGGCAACGTAATTGAACAATTAGATAGACCTACACAAATATAACACTGTATTGTTTTAAAACAGAAGGTCTGAAAGACCAGTATAGTTATAAAATCTATTACCTTATAAATGAATATTAACTAACGCTATTATTATTAACGCTTAAGCTTCTTAAATAAAACAAATATAATATTTAAGAATCTGAGGGCACGGCAGTGCCCCTGCCAAGTCTCGAGCAAAACGGGCACGGCCGTACCATCTTTTCTCGAAGCGATTCGCGGCTGTTTCGCCCCCCCTGTATCTTCGACGTGGACAAAGCTAGGAGTTTAGCTTTTCGGGGAATAATAGTAGGCATTAGAACAAGCTTAAGTTCGAAATTACATGCCAATTGAATTAATGGTTTAGGAGTTACGGTCGATCAAAGTTACACCATTTTGTCACTCATTGACTCACTGACTCACTGACAGATCATCAAAAATCTAAGGTACTTCTAGCAGACTTAGAAACTTCAAATTTTGCACCAAGATAGGTCCTTAGCCACATATAAAGGAAAAATTATAAAAAACATTAAAAAATAATATGCCATAGAAAACAATTTTATATTTGCGGTTTGGCAAGAACATTATGTATGGATTTTGACTGCATTGTTAACTTTGTTCGTTGTTTAAGTACCTATTCAATTGGATGAATACATACATAGAATAGAAAAGAATAATATAAATGTAATACACAGACTATCATTAATACAAATTAATACATAAAATTCATAATTCATTAAATTAATAAAGCTAAAACTCCATTGTATTGCGATAAATATTGTATGCGCGCTCGATAGATGGCGTTGTACGTGTCTGAATCGCGCTATGGTTTCGTTACAAAGCGCAGTCTAAGTAGTACTTCAGAATAATTCGATAATTTTCATTTGATAGCGCCACCTGTCTATGAAAAACCATTTCGAAACTTAAAAATATTGTAGTGATAATTGATATTCGGAGAACTTTACGTGTTATTTAGTTTAGTTTAGCTATAGTTTGTAAGTTAGTAGATATATATATGCATATATATATAAGTTTAAGCTTGTTTACATTAGAAGTAACGAAGTCTCAGAGAAGACACAAAAGAGATAGAGATAGAGAATGGGTTCTAAGCAAAGCAGTAGCTGAAGTCCTAGAAATTATGACACCTAAAAAAAAAGAAAGAAATACACTTACAAAAAATAAATGAGATCCCACCAAAAACATTAAATGTAAAAAAATGCCAAGTCTCTCGATGCAGTCTTTCCATCGTAAAAAGTTTTGAGATCTCATAGAAGCCAAGTCCTATTCAAAATATTTTGTAGTTATAAATCAACATTTAGTAATTGTATCAATAGTTTTCTTTATATTATAATTATAGTGACTTGGCAATGAGCACAAATTAAAAGCTGCTTGATGCCTGGAATTATGTGCAAATGTTACTGACGAGACCAGTGATCAGATTATTTGTTATGTGTGAATCATGATGGTCACTACCGACTACATGCTCCAATACAATAATTAAGAATACCTTACGGGCCATCGCTTTATGAAAGTAAATGAATCGAGAGTACACTAAGACTGACTGCCGTTGCCGAAATTCGGTTGGGACGACACGGATAAACCAAAAGAAAATTAATTTTGTGATATTAATGTTTACGCATGCGGTGTGTGTAACTTTCAACTCCTACAAATATGCCGTTTTATTTGTTTCTTCTTGTGCTCATTGCCAAGTCACTATAATTATAATATAAAGAAAACTATTGATACAATTACTAAATGTTGATTTATAACTACAAAATATTTTGAATAGGACTTGGCTTCTATGAGATCTCAAAACTTTTTACGATGGAAAGACTGCATCGAGAGACTTGGCATTTTTTTACATTTAATGTTTTTGGTGGGATATATTTGTTCTAAAGTTTAAAGATTTAGAAAGTAAATAAAAAAAATATTATCTGAATAGTTATGTTAGTTATGCTATGGGTTCGATCTCCGCAAGCAGCAATATTAAAATGAAATAGATTTGTCTAATCCATTTGAAAGTGATTCGAAAAACCTTCAATTTTAGTGAACTGTATGACATATTTTATGTATAGGTACATACATATGTGTGTCATACGGAGTTGACCTATTCTACATTTCCTATATACTGGACATAGTATCGCGTGACAACAACTTATTTATCATTATTATATACATGATTCGAACGATGTGTAATGTAATTTATTTACGCAGTACTTTGATTTGAAAACTTAATTTAATTGGACGGATAAATTTGAACAAATAATTAGGATTTACCTAAAGTTTATTTACTTTTGCGTGCCCGAGAAGGTCTTTACTGTATCTTTTACTTGTTTTTTCCGATCACCGTTTTTTAAACATAAGGAATACAATAAATAATTGAGGATATATGAGTATTGAGTATTATAATTACCTTGCTACATAAAAAATCTGCGAAGATTTCTAAGGCCCTTTATCGGTGCTCCGGTGGGTAAAAGCAGATGGAGGAAGAAGTCTTTATCAATATCTTTATCGGTATTTAACAGAGATGTGAATTTCCATAATACAAAAACATCCCAAAATCTAGAAATCTGTACGAGAGCCAAATATGAGAGAAAATCCAACAACTGCAATCACTGCAGTTCTACTTAACTGGCTGAACAATGAAATTCCAGTGCTCACTAATTAGCCATTCCCAAAGGTAAACTAAAAAAGGAACAAACCACGCTTTCATTGCTCTTTCATGAATCTCTGAATAACACTCAAAACTACAATTGAGGTTTTTTAATTAATTACTGATTAAGCTGATTTCAACGCTTGAAATAACTTTAGTATGTTCATTGAACATACTGTTTGTTAATTAAATATTATATTAACATACATTAACAGTTGAAGAAGGTGCCAAAGTTTCCAGCAAATCTAAGAAACTGGCCCACATAGCATCTTACATCTTTTCTCAACAACATAGGTTGTTTTTACAGGTTTTACACGCCACAAAAATTACAAAGGTTTTGCAGCTATTAATTCAAATCAAATACCAACTATACTAAAATCTTTCCAGTTTTCTTTAAAAGAAAACCTGTATCCAGCAAATTCCCTACAGAAAAAATCGCAATAGCAGTAACGTTTACAAATAGTGTACTGAACTGAAGGAGAGCAGAGATTGCTTCATTAACGTCAGTAAAAGGAACTAATTAGTGTTCACGGCTGTACTTGTACTGTTTCAATATAGCAGAACTGTTGATCTTGTAGAAGCAAGATGGCGCTATAACAGCATGTAGCTGTGTCTCGCTTCTGCAATAGTCAGAACTGCTTTAGGCGTTAATAGTGAGGTTGCTGTTTCTGTCACTCGGTAAGCGTGTCTGTTTTTTTTTTCTGTATTTTCCACTTTTTATAAAGAACTAGTTGAAGTTTCAAACTGCCGTTGAGGCATTTGAATGAGGATTATGTTGTTTCGGTAACTAGAACGGTTTTTGCAGTGAAATTTATTCTGTTCATAATTTGTGTAGATCTTTTAGTTAGTATCTCAGTTATTTCTATTTTATAAATAATTTACTTAAATTAAGAAGTACCTTCCCGCTGAATTTAAAACCACATACAACTTTAAGCACAACAAACAATTTCGCAAAGACCACTTCAATAAAAAATATCGGTTTATTACCAGCGGTAACGTTAAAATGGAGTTTAATGATGAAACGGTAACACATTTGCGGTAAGACTTCGGTAAGTAATAATTTATGTTATTACGTTTAATATCATGTATCGTAATAAACGATTCTGTGGGATATTTGGGTTAAATATAATATTTATGATCAAGCCTATAATAACGAATTAAGCAATCGTTTTAAAAATAAATCAATTCCAAGTGGCCGAAAATCAACATGTAGTATATAGCCCTATATATATATTAAAACAGTTGCTGGAATTTAGACCTGCAACGATGTGCATAATAATTCATTCCTTGAAACCCTAGTTCACATAAATACTTAGACCTTTGTTTAGTCCTAGCAGCTAGGAGAAGAGGAAGACATTTCTCCTTCTTATTAATTCTTTGTTAACTGAATAATATATTTTATTTTATTTATTTAATTATCACACTAATCTACCATTACAGGTTACTTAACCTAATGCGGTAATTGGATAGATTTAGTGTGAAAATTAAATAAATAAAATAAAATATATTATTCAGTTAACAAAGAATTAATAAGAAGAAGAAATGTCTTCCTCTTCTCCTTCGAATTTCAACACCAAAATCCAAAATCCAAGCTTCTAAGTAGAACTTTTTGAACATCGCGGCATCCTAAATTATCCGCCATTTAACTACTTCTAAGTTAAGAAGAAAGGGCGCTACTAAAGGCGAAAAATATTTCCGGATGACAAAAATTGATTTTCTAAGACAGAAGTTCAGGCAAACGTAGTGTAGGACGCCCTGCGGCACGATGGACCGATGATTTGAAGAAGGTGGCAGGCAGCGGATGGATGCGGGCTGCCCAGGACCGGGATGGTTGGCGCTCTTTGGGGGAGGCCTACGTTCAGCAGTGGACGGCGATAGGCTGAGATGATGATGATGATGATGAAGACAGAAGTTCGACTATCCCGGAAAATTATCTTTCAACGGCTAGATACTTTGAAAAAAGGCAACTCGAATGCAACAAAAAATGACAAGAGACTGTCAGTCGACGACAATGTTATTACGATAACCATTAACGTTCCTAGCATGCCTCGTGAAAGATGTACGGAATGTTATTATGGTTGAACTACTCGAGATATAACAGAGATTATTACACTTTTCTATAACGCAATGGTAGGGGAATTCGTAATAACGTTTAATCGATTTTATATCGAGAAGTATTCGATTTTTTATCGATACAAAAATTATATTGTTTTCATTAAAGGAATCCTGTCTATTCCGAAAATCGTATTTTCGCCAAGGCAATTAAATTATACAGTATTTTATATGCGTCAATTTCTAGAAAACTTAACCTAAGAGTAAACCTAAAGTAAGTCTTCGACGTTTCCTCTTGAATGAAAATATTGTCTTCCTGAACAAATACACACGTCTAGACTTCAATCAGTACTAAGATCTGACGAATATTTGTGTCATTGCATCAATTAGGTCATTCGTCTCCTAGGAACCGAGCCGCTAGTCGCTAATAACATAAATGCTGAAATTACGATGTTGATTTCTTGGATATTTCTCAATGGAAGGAAGAGGAAAGTAGAACGTGAATGGATGATAAAGGCTGTATTTAAGAGATCGCAGTTTGCATTGTTACATACAAGTTGTGTTATGAAAAGAAACATCTCATATTATGAGCGTTAACGATTCAATGACCTTCATCATTTTTTTGATAGGGACAAAACTATTACACGTAAAGCTTAACTAGATTCTTAAATTAGCACAGTCTTTAAAAAAAAACATTAAATTAAATATATTCCATAGTATTACATGTGACTCTCATAATTAGCCACGACTAGTAGCTTCGTATTACAGTTTTACAAGAACTCCTTACCACAAACTAAAAAATATACTTTCAACTCACATTCTTCAATTACAAAATAACAAACTCATAAAAAGTGAAAACACAACACATAACAAACAATGTGTGCGTTACATGGCCGCCGCTATCTCCAAAACCAATTGGCTAATATCGATAATCCTTTCACCTCAGGGTTATTAGAGAGAAAGTTACAATTATTGTAATTGCAGGAAACGTATTATGATGCGTTAAAAATTACAAACATCGGTAATATTGTTATAATGAAGGTCAAAGGTCAGGTGAAACGGATTTTGTTTGTTTTATCATGTTTTTTAGGGTTTTCTCAAAGAGAAATAAAAATGGAACCCTATTACTGAGGCACCGCTGTCTGTCCGCTTGACTGTTACCTGGCTGTAGAAACATGATACTAAGACAGTTGTAATTTGAACAGATGATGTACCATTTTGTTTGCTACTTTGGTGAACAATTTTGTTCTTCGCTAGCGTGACCCACTCTTGGCCAGGTTTTTGCACAATTGTATTCTTATTGTCATCAATACTATGACAGCAAAAAAAATAATTTAGACTAAGGTGCATTCGGAAAGCCGGTCATTCGTACAATATGAAACACAAGTCCTCTCACATATTTTTTTCCAACCGAATCCTTCCATGCTTGCCTACAAGTTTCACATAGGCTCAAGGATTGGTTAAATCATATATGATTTAGGTACCTACATTATCATACATATGTGTCTGCAGGAAATAATTGCACATATAACATGCTATATATTTTAAAAGGATAACATTGCGGCTTCGTTATCGTCACAAACCGCATTTAATAATATCGTCTGCGTTATAAACTGTATTGTTATAATGAGAACTTGTTAATTAAGGGCTCTTTATTATTACACCTGCTATCCGTCTCAAAAGTAAACATAGCTCTAGAGAGGAATGACATCTCTAGACACGATAATGCTTTTTTCAGACTGTTCGTCCTGCAGATCGCAACCAGAGCGAAAATATCCCGCTTTTGCACACAAACAAATGATTAGTTTCTTAAAGTTGTTATTGCCATAAACATAGTAGGTAATCGAATAATTTAAGGTAACCCTTTTAGATACCTACTTTGCTGCGTGACATTTTGCAGACAATATAAAGGAGGGGCTCGTGGCTGTGCTATAACGGCATAAGTGATTCGATCACAGGTTAAGCTATGCTTGACGCGGTTGGTCCGTAGATGGGTGACCATCTTTGTCATAGCGAGTTCCTCCGTGTTTCGGGAGGCACGTTAAATTTTGGGTACTGGCTGTTATTCCTACATCTTTGACAGTCGTTACAGGTAGTCAGAAGCTTGAAAAAGTCTGACAGCCAGTCTAACCAAGGGGTGTCGTGTTGCCCAGGTAACTGGGTTGAGGAGGTCAGATAGGCAGTCGCTCCTTGTAAAATACTGGTACTCAGCTGAAACCGGTTGGACTGGTAGCCGACCCCAACATAGTTGGGAAAAGGCTAGGCCGATGATGATAAACACAACCCCCCATTAAAATTATTTTTTACTGAGACTTTTTTTTTAGAAGGGTGTATGTTCATACATGTGGGTACCTACGTACCCCTTAAGTATTTTCTGTAAGTGTTAGTTTAATAAACGATTATTGTGAATAACAAATGCACGTACCTACTATATTTATATCTATAGCTGTCATAAGGAAATATCAGTATAAAATATTTCGAATTATTCCATGGGTTAATTTTAGCGCTAAAATGTAATGCAAATATCACTTGATATTAATGATAATAAAAAATAAAAAAAAAAACAAAACCGCAACGATGAAAACTCAGCTTTTAAAACACCGAAAAAAAATCATCATTACCAATAATTAAAAGACACAAAATCACTTCACACAAAACCAGAAATTAGCAACAATTGAAGTCACACAAAGGAATGCATTCTATAACCATTGCGATCACAATGAAAGCTTAACACTTCACGCGCAACTTGCACTTAATAGAGAACGACCGATATAGACAAGCACATGCGCCTGAGTCGATCGCGCAACTAAAGTATCGGAGCGGGAAAATTGTAAACATCGTGTGGGAAAGGGACAGGTGTATTGCGTAAGAGAAGGATGGACAGTGATTTGTTTATGCCTCGGCGAAGCGATATTTGTAAGCTGCGTGTAGATTAAGTTGTTATGGTTTACTTGAAAGTTTTGTGGATGCTTTGATATTGACTCTGTGAGGCATATCTGTGATATAAGTTTAGTTTTTTTGGTGATAATTACTGTTAGGACAATTAAAAAAAAACTCACTGGCTACTGTTGTTAAGTGTTAATAATAAATTATTTGCGTACTGCATTGCTGAGAATCTCAACCACACACTGTTAAAGTTGTAAAGAAATACAATCGCTCTTTAAATTATTTTCTAATCGTTTGGGGTGAGTGCAACATGTGCATAATCATTCTCTTAATTCTATGTTATCACTAAAACTTTTACACAAATTCGATTCAAAACAAAATTCATAAAACGACAAGTATAAAAACGCTCGAGTAAACACACGGACACGGAGTATTAAAGCAAAAACCTATAGAAATAAAAGTGTTAACCTTTTAAAACTGTTGGCGCATGGCTCACAGCCCACTCGTAGGATTACACTCGGATTTCAGTTTGCACTGTTGGGACAGTTTCCAGAATTCCACAGCGGCACTAACTGCTATGCAGGTGTTAAATGGAGCTTTAGATAATACTGAATTGTTTGATTGAGCTTTTGTTTTTCCCTCGCTTTAATAATGATAAGGTGTCGTGGTTTTACGTTTTATTTTTGCGGCTCTGGTATAGAAATGGTATGCAGCCAGCAGTAAGCAATGCAACACTACGTAGTTCTTTTTTTAGCCTTTACTGTCCCTCGGCAAGGCGAAGACAATTTATTAAATTAATTAAATATGTCGTTATTAAATTCAGAGGACGACCAAAGAAACGATGGATAGATTGTGTGAAAGACGATATGGCTGTAAAGAGTGTTTCTTGTGAGATGACGGCCGATAGAAAGGTATGGAAGAAGATGACATATTGTGCCGACCCCAAATAAAATAATTGGGATAAGGGCAGGGGAATGATGATGATGTAGTTATTCAATGCTGATATGAAAGTCATACCCTGTCACAGAGCTCACTTGTGATTTTCATTAAGCAATTCTCCTTTCTTGAAACTTTTACAAACAACACAGCTAAAATACCTTCTACAAAATACCTAAGTTTACTCGACTAGGCACAAAGCAAATCTCCACGACACCTCTGTTTCCAACTAATCTATGCCACAAATGTTTACATCGTGCGACACGTCGCCGCCACATCCGTTACACCGAGATGAATCTGCGAGGGAGGATGTCACTGGCAGGGGAATCTATATTGTTACACCGTGTGTTTAGTTCCATTGCGATCGTAGTAATTACTAGTTATATGTACTGGCAGCAACTAAAGTCAATCATATTTGACAATCATGAAGGCTAATAAGTACTTTTCGTTGAACGTTGAAGTTATATTAAACATTATCCTGATTAGCGCATTCTTCCCCGCCTTGTAATTGTTGATTTTGTAAAGAAGCTTGACATAATATGTAGCGCTTTTTTAAACTTTGACAAAATAGTCTGATTTCATGCAATTTTTGATATAACTGATAATTAATCTAATATTAAAGCGTCATAATCCCCAGTACTAAGGGATCGATTGAGAAAGAAAAGAGAAAGAGGCTATGGAGAATGTACACCAATTTTTTCCACATATCATTAAAAATAATGATACTTCGTAAATTTTTATTTCTGCATTGACTTTTGTCGCTGACTGTACTTGTACAATGTTATTGCACTGTGTATAGTAAGTATCTCATGTATCTATTATGGGAACAACAATAATATAATTTTCATTACATTCGATCAGCAATGTTGGTACGATTTAATTTTTATTTAGGTCATGAACATTGTGGATAACGCGACCTTATACAGTCTCGACCCCCAGCCAAGGGGCATTGAGAAAAAATAAATCAGTCAGCTTACTCTCAGACCGATTTACGAACAATATTAGATACGAATTTATTCTTTTATCTCGTGAACAAAAAATGGATGAAATACAGTGATTCAAAATTTCGTGTGACGTCACTTACCAGTACGATTTTTACTAGCTAGTAATGTTTTTAGTGCCCACTACCAAACTTAAGTGCTCGTTATCTTCTTCACTTTTTGATGATAAAGACGTACCTGATTTTAATTGTAAATCCGTCTGACGGACAAAACAGATTTTATGACATTCAATCAAACATCCTATCGTGGAAGCGAGACAGACCTATACACATAGCAGCGCTCTATCTTACTTCCACAACTTTTAATATGTTTTTTAAGGCTGCGTTCCTATTACCTATTATATGATGTAACGTTACAATAGAAGATTTATTCAGCATTTGTCGTACAGTACCAGTCGGTGCGCGACCTGCATCGTCGCTATGCCGTTGCGTCATAGAGAACAATCGATCTTAGTTATGGTGTAATTGTTACGCTTGTATATGTACGTCGTTACTTAGATATACTAGCTTTAATAATTATATTATTTGCAAAAAGATTCATTTTTTTCTTGAGTAACTTTAATTTCTTGCCGTTTCAGTGTTGGATTTTCGCAACTAGAGACCAGAAACATTTATATAGTTACAAAAGTGCCTTAAATAAGACCTTAATATTATAAAATCATTTTAAATTTCATATACCTACTATTTCTTGTTAGTAATACTTGAAGTCTAGGATAAAGTTAAAGGTAGTTATTTAATAATTTAAGGGTATCACTAGTCTTTAGCTGTTCTTTAGACCGAACCTACCAGGATAAACACAAAAATAAATTAAATTAATGCCAATTATAAATGTCTACCACACTAAATATCGAGTAATTAATTAGTTCTTATCAATATATACTACACTTATAAATGATTTCATTATGTAAATAGCTTGCTGGCAATAAATAAATAATAATTGTTATTAATTACCTTGGCCAAGGGGGTAATAAGCCCAAGCCCAAAACTAGTCCAGCCTTTTAAGCATGAATGAGTAACAAAAAACGCGCAAGTTTGTTTTATGGATCTTAAAGACTTTCACGTTTATTATATTAGTTACGAAATATCCCGGGGCGAATAATATAATGTTATATGATGGCTGCCCTAGACCTACGAATTATCGTCCTTTTCGCATAAAACAGCTAGAAGCAAAAATTCTAAGTATCGGAATCGCCACACATTATTATTGAAAAGTTCTTTTATGGCTTTTTTTAAGGCACATAGTTTTACAAAGTCTTGACTTCTGTAAAAAAAATCTACAATGTAACCGCCCTAAGCTCGACCCTACTTCGCCTATGTGGAAATCCGCGCCTAAATAATATCGTTAACGTTTTCATGTATCAAATGAATAACCCAAGCTTTAACATCCACTCGTATCAACGTTACAAATTTACGCGAAGCAAAACTAGATGGCGCTGACTGTCGCTCGCGAAGTTAAAACGAAAGCGCACAGTAAGCAATCTTCAATTACGCCGGCAGATGGTAACAGATGGTTTATTTACAGTAATTACGTATACACAAGAAGCCAGGTAAAGCGTTAATTCATTATACGCTTAAGTTAACTTTTAAGACTAAAAACTGGGCGTTGTATATGAAGGAACTTCAAGAAGGCGGTTTCTGCAAAAAGTACTTATCTCAAAGAGGTTTTTAAAGATGCTTTAGTGGATACTAGACCTTGTTGCCTCGTGTACGGAAGGGCTTAGCGACATAAAGTAATAATAATTGAAAAGATACTTACCATCGAAATTATTTCACCAATGTAAGTAAAATGTATTTTATAAAATTTTAAATACAACGACATCTATCGGTCATTTTGAATTTAAATTGCGCACAAACCGTTTAAAAAATAAATTACACTTTACACGTTATCTGAATTTTACAATAGATGGCGTTGAAATCCCGTTTTTTTTTTAATCGGCTGCACAAATATTCCCGGATAGACGTTTAGCCGGTTCGATCCTGGCAAACATTTGTCTAAACCTCAAGTTTAGGTCTCGGTTCGACTATATTTTATCGCCAAAGTATATAACGTGTATCGGAATAAACGTAAGACCTTTCAAGTGGCTTTTGTACTCATACTTTTATCATTGGAATGATGGTATAATCGCGAAAAAAAAACCTTTTTTTTTCGCTGGGCGTACGACTCGATAAAATGTTCTGAACATTTTTTTTGCCTTTGCAGTATTGGTCCCACAGTAAAAGTTGTTCATAATTATGAGTATAATGACAGCTTTTAAGGTCTTGCGTTTATTTTGTCGTCTAAGTGTAAAGGCAGGTGGACTCACTGTTCCTAGCTTGCTTTGAAGGCAGTAAGGTGGCCAGCTTAGCAGCATCAGCTTTCTGAAGGTTATCGAACAGCTCCTGCTCCCCCCCAGGGTACAACTCCTGGTAGAACTCCCCGCCAGCCTCCTCCCATCCCTCCTGCTTCTTGGAGCGAGCTTTGTTTTTCGAGTTGCCTCCAGACATGATTCACAGCATCTGGAATTGATTTAATTAGCTTTTAATATGAGGAACATTACTACATTGTGATTAAAATGCTGTTTGGTTAATAATTTAGCATTTTCGTTCTAGAGTATTAAATATATATACGGTGCAATCAGCAGAATATTATGTACCTTATTTTTTGGAACACTTATTATAATAGAATTCTTCTAAATAAATTAATATCATATGAACATGAAAATCGGTAAAGGAAAACATCGCATGGAAACTTGGATCAAGATATAGGCGAATTTAATCCATAAAATCTGTCGATCTAATCTATTCATCGCCACTGCGAATGTTTAGCCAAAAGAATAACACACAGTCACAGCACATAACATCCGGCTATGAACCCTCGACGAGGGTAGAAGGTGGAAGTAATTAATTAATCAGCAAATTTAAAAAAGACTTGCTTTTGTGGAAGACAGACGGCATGATATATAATATTCCACAACTTTCACACAACGCCATCTAGTCTCAAACTAAGCAAAGTTTGTATTATGAGTACAAGACAACTGATAAGCATATTTAAATATATATTTAAAAAATACATACATATTTTAGATAAATTACACCCAGACACAGAACAATATTCAACAACACGTAGTCTTGTCAACAAAACAGCCAGTTCGGCTTTTTAAAATATTAGTAGATGATGTGGTGACCAAATCATATACAGGAAAAAAACGTAAACAAATAGGCGACAACTTTGATTTGAGCAAACATTGATAAAATTATCGAATAAATACAATTATAAGATAATATATATTATCTACTTCCTTTTGAATAAATCTACTTATCTATAAAATTGTGATAAGCATTAGTTTATTAACTGATCATAATTTAAGATTACAGACTATGAGTATTATTCCTTTTTAAATAATTATGGTGGGAGTTAAACAAAGGCAGAATATTCTCGGGTGTAATGGAGGAAACATTTAGCCAGCAGCGTAAATGAAAAAAAAATCAACTGTTGTGCCCCATGGGGATCAGTATAACAATATTTTAAAATATGGAACCCATTTTCAGACTTAAATTTAAGATTAAATCTGTTAAGTACAGCTTAACAATCCAGTAATTTAAATTTCTAGGCACAAGATGCTTGGTGCTAGTTTATATGCTTAATCCTTTTAGTTTTTTGCCAATCGCCAGAAAAGTTTGTAAATAATCTGTATGGTAAGAATACTGCACAGAATACTACAGCTAAAACCGCATAAGTGACACGATCACAGGTTAAGCTATGCTTGACGCGGCTGGTCCGTAGATGGGTGACCATCTTTGTCATAACGAGTTCCTCCGTGGTTCGGAAGGCACGTTAAATTGTGGGTCCCGGCTGTTATTCTTACATCTTTGACAGTCGTTACAGGTAGTCAGAAGCTTGAAAAGTCTGACAACCAGTCTAACCAAGGGGTATCGTGTCGCCCAGGTAACTGGGTTGAGGAGGTCGCTCCTTGGCAAACACTAGTACTTAGCTGAAACCGGTTAGACTGGTAGCCGACCCCAACATAGTAGATATTGTCCAGCATAAGTTTATCCAAGGTATACCAACAGTATGTAATAGGGATGATGACTGGGTATAAAATGAAAAAATCTCATTAGTCCTCATCCCCCTAGTCATTTTTTCCTTTTTCAGAAAAACTAGAGTTGACAAAGATTAACTGCTTTAAAGTTTAGGAGAGGGGCTTGTGACGTAACGATAGAGTAAAATTTATACTCAATCGTGACGTCACGCGTAAGTTTCATCCACTGTTATTTGATCAATTTATGTTTGCGGGACAAATTAAAAAATACGTATCCATTATTATACAAAACAAAACAAGACGGACACTGCAAAACAAAAATTGTCATCATCCCTATTCTTAACTTTTAAAATACTATAATAACGTAATATTGATAAAGATATAGACATTCATTGACATTGATAATTTACTTTACTTTGTTTCAATCAAAATCAATCAAGTACTAACAATTAATAGATCATTCACTTGTTTAAAGGACTA
Organism: Trichoplusia ni; assembly: GCF_003590095.1. Taxonomy (NCBI): domain Eukaryota; kingdom Metazoa; phylum Arthropoda; class Insecta; order Lepidoptera; family Noctuidae; genus Trichoplusia; species Trichoplusia ni. Next base: position 1,319,587 of record NC_039501.1, read on the forward strand.
CAAAATTCAAGTATGCTTAAAGTGTTAACAATACAAATTATGTAATGAACAACGGTCATAGTCATTACCACTTTAGAATTAACACAATTATGAATGAATACTTCAGTACTTACAGTCAATTATTTGCACATGGCAATGGGTGGGTGACCCTCGTAAATGTAAAGAGATGTTGTTTTTAATACAGTTAGTTAGTTTTTATGTGTTACTGTCACACTAAAAGCACTTATAAACAATGTCTGTCAATCGCTGGTCTGCTGGTTAGTGGCCCTGACTGTTATGCTGGTGGTTGTGGGTTCGATACCCATCCAGGACAAATGTTTGTGTGTTGAGCATGATCATTTGTTCGGAGTCTGGGTGTAATTTATCTATAATATGTATATATTTAGAAATGTTCAAGTATGTTTATCAGTTGTCTAATACTCATAATACAAGCTTTGGTTAGTTTGAGACCAGATGGAGTTGTGTGAAAGCGCTACGAGCACAGATGAATGGAATTATCATAAACATAGTATGTTTGGTATAATGTACCTAAATTATTCATGCTCTTCTAGGAAATTCAGATAAGCATGTAAATTGAAATTTAGGAGAACTTGAGTTTAAGTGTAAACAGTCTGGTTTGATGACTAATAAAGGAGAAACTATCCTATTATTATTAAAATTATAAACAGGAATGGTGTTAGTATTCAATTTAAAAATAATCATAATGAAAAAAGTATGTTCTTAGAATTGACCATCACATATTAAAAGTAAATTTTTTAGATAAGCTGGTAAGAAAATGGCTTCCTATATTTATTTGCATATAACCTTTTTATAGAAAACCACTTTTCATCTTGCCACCTTCTATGATTGCATTAATTGTTTATTTCAACTGTATAACAACACAAAGGAGATACCTCAAACTATATTTATGTTGAATAATGATTGAACATATTTGTGTATGTATGTTTGTTTATTATTGTTTTATAACTATTTAAGGAATTTCACCTACTGTATATTAGAAACAACTGTTCCATGTTTAAAATTGAATGCAGAATTAAGTTTACTATACACATGTTTTTTTTTAATACAAATAGGGATACTTTTTGGAAAAAGAACAGCATTTTATATATAGCAGTTTTAAATAGTTTTATTGTCTCTTGTTTCATGATTATAGCGAGAGTCTAGCAGTAATTGGTATTCAGAATTTACAGTGAAATAAACATATATTCAAGCATAAAGTCTAAATCCATAAATATATTGTGGACAATTCTGGTGAATTATAAGAAGTTTGTAAAATATTTCTAATATGTTGTTGCTCTGTACCATGAATTTAGACAAAATGGTCATGACCAAGATAATAATATATTCATCTCTTTTCTAACCTGACTATTGCAGGCCAGAAAAAAAAAATCATTAAGTGAATTGAACATCCCCCGTCATTTCATATTTCCTTTTATAAAGAATTTTTAACACAAATAGCACAATTATTATAACATTATGTTGGTAACTTAGTTCATGAGGTATGTAACATTACAGTTTCAAGGATTTATGCATGAGAACTGTGACAAAAAACAAGAATGTTTTTTGTTGGAATCTACTTAACTGCTTTGTCATGTTTTCTACTAGATATAAATATATTTTACTTATGTCCATACATTTTTCTTATTTCTGATGTTATAAACAAAAAGAGGAAAAATATGTTCTGACGTTTTGGGATATAAGTACTTTATTCAAATGTATTTACCTGTTGTATTTATTATCTGTTTGAAACGAATAATTCGAATCGCGAACAACACAAATGTCTATCACTTTCATAAATTTGTCGTGTACTACTTATCCACAACGAATAATTACACTAAGGACGATAAGATTAAAAAACAAAACATCTAATGTATGAATTGGTCATATAAATTTTTGCTGAAATTAATCATTATTTTGCATAATAAAAACGGAAGAGCCAGATTTGCTTGTTTTATCTTAAGAACACAAAGCATCGATAAAATTTACTTTTTTTTGCAAAATAAGGGCAAAGGGTACTGTTAGGACACTCACCGTATAACATAAACAATAGATTATTATCCCACTATCTCCTCGGAGATGATACTTTTCACGTAACTGACATTGCTTGGCGTTAGTAACTTATAATCTCTGTAATATAAATTAAAAAAAGGTTAAGATACTTATAGGAATAATGTATTTGAGATTAAAATAGTCCACAATACAAGGAGTGGTACGCACTGAACTGTCCGAATTCTCGTAGACTGACTGTATGCATACGTTCTGAAATTGACGTCAATTTTTGTCTGTCACACTATTTATAGAGTATACTTGTCTAATTTTACGCTTTTAGAATTTTACAAACACTAGCTCGATAAAACATTTGCATATATATACCTTAGAATTTGTGCATATTTAGTATCGAGTTAATTTCGAGACTGTTACATATTCAAAAAACATTTTGTTTCGTTTACGTGATTCGGAATGTTCAGTTTTAATTGCAGTAATCTGTCACTCACACCAGTAATTAATCCTTTTTGACTGTTTATGTTATTAACACTCACATCTTAACCATGTCATGCTCAAAAGAAAAATGATGATGCCAAAAGTTATCCGTTACGCAAAAACATTTTTTAATTCAACAATAAACAAATAGGAGTCCTTATCGATCACTCTTTATAAATGGAACGAGTCCGCCGCATTGGGTCCCAATAAGATTTTATCAATAAGTCTTCACAGATTCTAACGACGTTTTCTGAGGAAACGAACAGTCATGGAGCCGATAAAAACACTAAATTGATATCCGAAGTCGGTAAAAACCCGACAACCATCCGCTGATATTCGCGTAAACAAATTTCAGAGGAAATTTTCTTCATGCAATATCCGGCCTGGCTCATGATTGGCGGGTTTTCGCGGTATTTCCACCGCCGACAAATCGCGAGGGGCCACCTGTAGGTACGGCCAATCGGAGGTGTCTGACGTGAGCACTGATCCTAATTGAGCCAATGCAATATCCGGTGGGCGATGCGACTACATCCTGCGCGAAAAGCCCGGGAACGGTCCGGGACGACACTACACCTGCGCAGCATCCCCACAGACGCCGCTCCAAGATCACATCTCACGAAAAGTAATGATTATTTCTGTCCGCGGGCGTTTAGTTCCGCATACTCTCGCTGTGGCGCTGTGCTCGGGAGTAGGACCGCGAATACGTACCTCGTTATATGGATTTTAAAACGTATTAACAGTATTGTAAATTGATAAATTCCGTGTTATAATATATTAAAGTGAAATATTAAAGTATGGTGCGCGACTGAGTATATAAATACATGTGTTAGTTGTTTGTCGGGGCGTATCGCGAAGCTGGTGAGCGCGGTCCGTGTCGTCCATTAGAAACCATTTTCCAGGGGCATAGAGGGTGTGAGAAATAAGACGGAAAATTCCCCAGTGCGATAGATTACAGACTATAGTTTAGATGTAGCGGGACAAATGTGTGTTGTTGCAACATGTATGAGTGCACGAGTGTATCGACCGAGCCCAAACCTCGGCTGGCTGTTTTCCAAAGGCGCGTTGTGCGCGTCGTGTGCGCTCGCCCGACCACACACGCTTAACGAGATAATCGCGGACGAATCTGCACTGAACTCTGCTTTAAACTATTGTTATGAGTGTTACCACGCATAATGCACGCTTCACCCTCGACCGCTCTCCGCGGCCATATAATCTAAATCACAATTAGATCGCTAAATGGCGTTTGGGAAGTTGGTCTTTGTGCTGGTCGTGGTTGCCGTCGTCGTGGTCGGCGACCATGAGATCGAGAAGGAGGACAAAGCGAAGAAAGCCATGGCGGCGGAGAACCACAAGTACCGGAGCGCGAACCCGGGCAAGGAGCGGGGCTCCTTCCACAAGCTGAGCGCGCTCATGAACCGCACGGAGGACCGGCGGCAGGGCCGGCGCGGGGACAAGGTGCTGCGGCTCAGCAAGAAGTACAACGACATGATGAACGACAACGAGGGAGCCATCGCCATCAACCAGAAGACCTCGTACGACAACGACACGGTTACATTAACCGATAAGATGAAGATCCTTCGTCCTAACGGTCCGATGTACGAGGCTGTCAACAAGTACTCGTACATCCCGCAGGCTACAGGGGTGTTCTGCAGCTTCGAGAACAACGGCACGGACTCGGGGAGCGTGTGCATGTGGCAATGGAACTCCACGGTGTCTAGCCACGGGCTCGGCTTCAAGGTGGTGACGGCCGCTGATGTGGTGGCCATGAACCAGACCACTAGAGGAATGAAGTTCTCCGGACCCGCGACAGATGGGGACGGCGACGTGGGAGGTGGGTCCCAAACTATACAGTTATTTCTTCTTTATCTGACAATCTGAAAGTATAAGTTTGCTTGCGTGAATGTCATTAATACCTTCTCTGGATGTCTACAAACGTTTGGCGGATAGGTATTAAGGCCAAATTACTTCTCCTAGTTCGTTCTCCAGTTTTGCAAGACAAATGGATAGTGATATTTTTATTATTGCGTTAAATAACGATTGAATCATATTCAAGTCGTGCGACAATCACAGTTCTGTAGATTTGAAAAGAAACAAAACTTGTCAGCTTTTTAAATGAGATTGGTTTTTAGAAATCAATTTGTTTATTTGGAAGCGAAATCTCCAGTGAACTTAAATCTCAATTTTCATGGAAGCTAAGCACTAAGTCATAGACATACTTTTTATCGTTCTCTGATTGATGGCTTCGCTTTTGCTTAGGCACCTACTGGTTTTGTAGGCAAGGGTGTGTCTAATATGGTATTTAGGATGAAAACAAGTCCATACTTCAATTCTTAGCTTTTGAAACTGATAAAATCACGTCGTTGCGTTTCCTTGAAACTATCACAAATATCTGTCTTACGGAATCGATGATAACCATAAAGTTGAGGCTGAGAAAGTACCTCAGTATAGAACATCATAAGTGTTCATGAGTTCAAGTTAAATACATTGATGGGCGTAGGTTATAATTATTTACTCAGTTTTATTAAGGATACATAGAACTTTGATCTAAATGGTTTTTTATAAGTGATCGATTTTCTCATACGGACCATATTTTATTTTTTGATTTTAATTAAATTAAACCGATTTTTTTTGTATTTTTATAACACTGAATTAAGTGTTGTGAACAATGATAGAGATAGCATGATATCTAATAGCTTTTTTTTAACTGTGTTAGGTTTGTAAATGCGACTGTTATGAATAGTAGGATCGTTGGGGCTTTACAAGTCGTTAAGATCTGCCAAATAAATTAGCGAGAAATTATTTTTTTAAACTTATACTTCTTAATAGTGAACTAAAACAATCGCAAACCCATTTAATAATTTAATGAAGTGTAACAAAATCCTATCCTATTGTATAACTGCGAATGTAACTTGGTTTGTTTGTCACGCTGTCACGTCTCAACAACTTAACTGATTCTCAATATCGTTTCAATAATATTTGCAACATAATTATTGAATAACATAATATGTTATTTATCTCCACCTTTTTTTGTATTTTTGTACGAAAACCCGCGAATCATTGTTAGTGTCGAAAATTTCGATTTGCAACTGTTTTTGTGTCAAAGTCAAATTCTTGAAATAAAGAATTTGACTGAATTGAAGACCATTATATCGCACTTTTGAACGTCAAACAATTTATATAAACAATATTAAGATCTAGTGTCAGTCTAATTAACACATATCTATAATTTATAATTGGTGCTAAATGTATATCTTATCAATGCAATCATAATATATTTAAGTGTAATAAACAGGAACAAGATTTAATACTTCAATGAATTACTTATCGGACATTGCTTGTTACCAAAATTGATTTTTTTTTATTTATAATCTGACTATTTATAAACTGTGTTTATACTTTTATTCTCCACCGATCTCTACATCTAAAGATGCTTAGTTTGTGACGTTGTAATCTTACGGGGTGATCACAGGATCAACTGAATCAATTTTGAAAGTTCGTTAATCAATAGATAGCTACGAGAATAGTATAATATAATACCAGCCTATATAATTCCCAATGCTGGGCACAGGAGTCTTCTCGTATAGGGAGTGTTTTAGCATTGATCACCACGCTAGCTCACTTCGTGTTGGTGATTTTGGATTCCAATATTTAGAATCCAGGTTTCCTCACGATGTTTTCTTTTACCGTTTTCTCATTGATGTCTTAGAAAGCTAGAATAGTTAAGAAAAAGTCTAAGGTATATCGTGTTACCTGGGTAACTGGGTTGAGGAGTTCAGACAGGCAGCTCCTTGTCAAACACTGGTACTTACCTGAATCCGGTTTGACTGGAAGCCGATCCCAACGTAGTTGGTCTAAATGCTAGGATGACGGATTCTCCTCTGTGTTGTCGTCCTATTTTTATGACTGTAGAAGTTCTAGTCCAAAAGATGGTGATATTGAATGGAAAAGATCTGGAAAATATCGATAAAATGCATAGCATGGTGGAGATATCATGATTGACCTACTTTCCCTACAAAATGGTAAACAACTTGCTTATAATTTGTTTGCAACCAGCCTTACTGAAATGAGTAAGTGCATTAAACAATTAATTAATTTGTCTAGCCAGTGGGTCTGGTAGTGAGTGGTCCCAACTGCTATACCGGAGGACGTGACTTCGATTCTCACTCAGTACAAATGTTTGTGTGATGATGTAGAAAATGGAGAGAAATAATGTTTAAGAACGTCACGAAGTTAAACTCGACCTAAAAAATGTTTTCGTTTTTTTTATAACGAAAAAAGAAACTAACATAGACGCCATTGCCTATGGTCACTAGTTGCATGTATTATTACAATTGTCACGCGAACCTCTGCCTTAAAGTTATACTTTGTTATTATTAACTTTATTGTTAAGATTTTATTAGAAAAAAATCGGCAAAAAAAAAAGTCCAATACTTGTATTATTCATGAACTTCTAAAGCCAGAATATTGCCTGCGTGGAAGCAAGACAGCGCTCTACATTGTAAATAGCTTTATCTCGTTCTCACAAAAACACCAGCCTACCTTTTTAAGCTTATAGTAAAAGGCTGGCATCTTTTTAAACGTCCTATTTAGTGCATGAGTATGCTTGCGAAAAGGTCAAAGGTTCTATCTATTCGAGTCTGCTGTTACCGGCAGGCGTATACGATGCAAAAATATTACAAATCTTTATTTAGAACATCTACCATAAGGAATGAAAGTTTATAATATCACACAGATAAGTATGTTAAAGTTAAGCCCCACAAAACTGATGCAATGGCTTGACTGTGAGGTCAAAGAGACTAAAAAAATCACAATAAAATCACAGTTTCAGAGGTTAGTACATTCCCTAAGTACTTAAACATCGAAACCCGACGTAATGTAGTAACATTTAGGGTAAAATCTGGAAACATGTTACCTGTTACCTTTTTTTTTTTGGTAAATCGGGGGAATCCTCATGGACACCCACTCGCTCCCAGAAATGGGTAGCGTCAGACTTTTACTGATTAAACCTGAACCGGCGTGCTACGTCATCCGCGTTTTTGTGTTGGTGTATGGCAATGCGTTGCAATCCTTCATACACATGTTACCTGTTACCTGCTTAAGCGGTAGAAGGGGCCCGGGTTTGTTTTTAATCGGTGAAGGTCCGGATATCCTCAAGCCAGTTTCACCAAAAAGGTGTAGTCAGAAAGAGTCTAGTGCCAACCATTTCCTTTTTGTTAAGGCAGGGGAATCATCATGGACACCCACTCCTTCGGGGGATCAAATGGGTAGTGTCCGACTTTTACTGACTAAACCTGAACCGCCGTCATCCGCGTTTTTGTGTCCATCATACAAAGAGATGAGGTATCCTGAGGAATATCACTTTGCCAATAAATACAATTTTCACAAAAAAAAACCGACTTCAAATTAGTTTCAGTATTGCGTTTTTTGTAAAACTTTGTAAGTGCCCTTGAACATTATTTTTTTTCAAAATAGTTTTTATAACCTTTGTAGTGAGTACAGGCGTGATAATATGTTGTGTGATGGCGTAAACAATGCTTAGATATACTATAGCAACAATTGCGGTTAATCTGCTGTTATTTATTGAAGAGTTCCCTCAATTTCTACAAGATCCCATCATCAGATATTGAAATGGTGATAATGGGACCACACGGGAAGCACAAGCTTTCAAATAAAAAAAGAATCATGAAAATCGGTTCACCCAATCGCAAGTTACGAGGTAACAAACATAAAAAAAAAAATACAGTCGAATTGAGAACCTCCTCCTTTTTTTGAAGTCGGTTAAAAAAACCCGACTAATCTAAACTTCTCAATGACTAAATTGATTTGTAATCTAAATTCGCGCGCAGTTTCAATTGGTGTCCAATTCAATCCTCACATCCTGCTACGAGAGGTAGCGTCTGTACAAGTGTGGGATAGTTACTGGCAACATTACATAAATGATTCATATTAAATATGTAAGCAAAAATGTTACTAAAAAAGTGGAAATGAAAACACGCCTGCTCAAGCGAAAATTTGAGAATGCTTTTATATTGCAAATGAAAGGTAAAAGGAAATTTTAAAAAATAGGAAAAATATAGCCACTTTGAGCCATTCTTTTTGGGTGATCCAAGAAGCTTACTACCATGTCTTTTTCTTACTTGATCACAGCTGTGGAAAAGAGATTCTTTCCACTTGATACTGCGCTATTACTCTTCCCCTCTTTTGCTTACATGCTTTTCTCACTATGCCACTAATTAAAAGTTGTTAATTACTTGCAAATGATTTCAAGAACTCGGTCGTAGCCTACATTTGAGTAAGGTTAAGACCTTCTTGTTTTATAGCCACCTCTTTGCGTCATCACAACATTGAAATGACAGTCTACTATTGACTTATTTAAAGAACTGTGTTATAACTCTTGGAGGAGGTGGTAGGAAGGTAGATATTGGAGATTTTTTATAATTATATCGATTTAAATGTTAAATGGTGTTGTGGCGTAAATTGGGAGAGGCCTATGTCCAGCAGTGGACTATGATTGGCTGATTGATTGATTGATTGAAATGTTAAATACGAGCTTATACACGTCCCACTACTGGACACAGGCCTCTTCCCGTGTAGGGAAGGTTTGAGCATAGATCACCACACTAGCTCACTGCGGGTTGCTGATATCAGATTCCTATATTTGGAATCAAACTTTCCTCACGATGTTTTCCTTCACCGTTTTGTCAGTGGTGTCTTAGAACAATTAAAACGTAGATATTAACTTTGATAATTTGTCTGCGTTGTGTTGGAACCTGCACCTCGTGCATACAAATCCATTCGTTTTTTTAATATTCATAATCGCATAATGTTATTTAATTTAATTACAACATACTTAAGTTCATAAGATTATAGCTCTGATTAAAATTCTTAATAGTAATTATAAAATCGCGTGATTATTAACATTTGAGTCATAATTAATTTAAGTAAGATCTAGATTGTAAGTATCGGTCAACAGCTGATATACTTGAAGATTTTATAATCAGTGTTAGATAAAGTACTTCATTATAAATAGTTTATTCTCACTTATGATTTATCATGGTATTGCCGTAATTTTCAACTCGTGACAGATAAAGAGTTAAGCCAGGCTCGCCGCGGTTGGTTTGTGGATGGGTGACCATTAGTAATATCGATATGCCTGTTTACTGCAATATTTTTGTTTTTCTTAGTTTTTAAATTTGCTATGAGTTGTATTATCAAGCAATTAAGCGGCCAGAGGACAGCTAAAATTAGACATGCTTCTAAACTGGTTTTAGATACTGAATATCAGAATATCAGTCTTTTAAAGAAAACTAATTCCATAACATTTGGCTTGTCTTACGACTTCTACAACTTCAAAACAGTTGAAGTTGTAGAAGCGAGTCAGCGCTACAAGGCATATAGCTTTATCTCTTTCTCACAACTGCAATGCTATTTTAGTGATAGCGTTACACCCCTCGGTCTTTAATGGAAATACCTAGAAAATGCGTTGTTTTAAGCTGTCAACAAGAGACAGCACTAAACGACCTATAGCTTCATCTCTTTCCCACAACTGCAATTCTATTACTCTAGAGATGGCGTTAGTCCAATGGTATTCAATGAAAATGCTAAGCAACATGTGTTCGGCGTCCTCTCCGGGATACAAGAGGGTTACCCACGCGTTTTGCAAAGGTCAAAGGTTAGCTCGCCCTGAAGGGAGCTGTTTTCAGCCAATGACAACCTGTTACGCATTCAACTGATACGATTGAACCTTGTTTTTAGGAGCGGATATAATGATGATGATATTATGTAAGGGATAAAATGTTACAAATCTAGGTACGTGTAAATGTATCAAAGTTATATTCCAATATGAACGCAATATGAAGTATTTATAAGGTATGTAAATCAACTCAAAATTCGCAAATTTATTTAAGTACATTCATTTTTGTTTTGGTAGTTTTCTGTGAACTATAGGTAAATACAGTAAGCATAGTAAAGAAACCTGGATTCCAAATGAAAATACAATAAAAATCAAGGTTTTATATGGGCTCGTTTTGACAAGGAAAATAAATGGCTACGTTAGTAGTAGCAACCTAAACCAAACCTAAACACATCTAAAGCTCTTTTTCAAGAACAGTTAAAATAGAGTACTTAATTTTCGTACAAGCAGAACTGTCTTGCATAAAGTTTAAATGCACACCTCATTCAACTCAGAACCAGCGTGACAATAACTATTCGTGCCTAAAAGGGTAGAAATGACACATGATTCTCAGTTACCAAAAAGTTAATTACAACTGGCGACTTAAATATTTACATTTAAAGAGAATACTTGCAGTTGTGTGTATTTTTAGCATTTCTACATTTGACTAATTGAACAGAGACGGACTTGGAAATTTGAACTTTAAGTTTATGTAAGTATACTAATATTATGTAGAGGTTAAGTTTGTGCGTTCATGTCTGAGGATATCGCTGGATCTAGTAAACCATTTTTTTTCGTTTTTTTTTTATCAATAAAACGACTCCTACAGTCAGGAATACAATTTTTGCGTCGCGGGGCTCAGGAAAAGCATTCGTGGGACACACAAATGATTATTAATAAAAGGATATACTAGTAATTTACAGTATTTTAAATTTTCCTGAGCACAATGTTCTGTGAAAACGGATCAAGCAGACTTGTATTTATTTCTTAAAGATTAATAGGGGTCTGCACACTGCGTCCCCTTCGCGACTCATAAAAATACGTTAATCAGTTGGTAACGGTTGTCCAACGTGGTGAAGACTGCTGAAGACGTTATTCGCTACATTTGTGATAAACTATTTCACATAAGAATTTTATTATGTAGATGATAAGAAATAAATATCTTTGTTATCTCTTTTGCAAGAGATCACTCATAAACAATCCAAAATAGGTACGGGACCATTGAATTCTGTGAGTCTAACGAGCATATACTTACTTGTTGGTGAATGCAAAAAATCAATTTGCGTACTCACTAAATTTGTGACCCAGCCAATGTTTTTCTTTAGCCAATTAATACTTAACCCTCCAAGGATTTCTCTTGATTATTCGCAACAACTCATTTTATTTGTGAGACACTTTAACCGTGCTTACTAAACTTTTAACAAAAAAGTGTTTCAAGCACTTTCATAGAAATTTGCGTTGTATGTAAGTGGATATATTAATATATATGTGGTATACTTTGTATGTCATGTTTTAAAAGGAAGTGACCTGTTAAACTATTTTCGCCTGACCGCCTCTGGCCGTTGAAGCTGCGTTAGAAGATTGTTTAATATCAATTTGTTCTTATATTCCACTAGTCATGCCCCGCGGTTTGCTCTGAATTATTTGTGTGATATAAATCCTTGAAACTCGGATTTAATCACTTTTTGTTTATTGTCGTGTGATGTGCACGCTCATTTATTCTGTGTCCGAGTGTAATTTGTCTGTATGTATGTATTTAGAAACAACTATGTTTATCAGTTTTCTAGAACTCATAAAACAAGCTTCGTTTATTTTGAGACTAGAACGTTGTGGAATATTATTATATTACTAGCTTTTGCCCCCGACTTCGTCCGCGTGGTTAGAAGATATAAGTTAGGAATTTTTGAACGGAAACACTCGAAGATGAATATTTTTTCCCATTTTTGCCACATTTTCCATTGTATCTTCTCCTATTATTCGCAGCGTGATGTTATATAGCCTAAAACCTTCCTCGATGAATGATCTATTGGACACAAAAATAATTTTTCAATTTCAACCAGTACTTCCTGAGATTAGCGCGTCCAAACAAACAAACTCTATATTAGTATAGATATTATTTTTTTTAAGATACAAACAGACCACTTGTTACATAGAAAAACTGCATCTGAAAACCTATTCTTAGATTTACAGGAGGTATTTGCCGCATGTCTTTGTTGTCTATAAGAAGCTTTGCTGAACCTTTGCGGGTAGCCTACATAAGCGATCTAAATCCGCATCTTTTGCTTGCTACTGACCTATATCAGCTGCATAAGATCTCATGAATAGCAAAAGGCCTAGACACTGTTACAGCGCGTTACAAAAGAGAGCGAATAGAAATCTTTGAATGTGCAAAATCGAAATCAAAGAGGTTTTATTTCAAGTTAGCCTTTTGAAGGATCTTTCGAAAGGTATGAGATCCTTATTGGACACATCTGGCAAGAAACTTTATAAGTTGAAAAAATTATATATACTTATGAACGATTCGACACAAGGATTAAATACCTTAATTATTACAGGCGTAGTTTAAAAACAATAAAATTGATAGATAACGCTTGAATGTATGAAAAATACATATTTAAGTCACGGGACGTAATGTCACCGTCATCCATAAAAGAATTAAATTCAATAAAAAATTATAGGCTTTAATAATAACACATGAATCTCATTTAATTATCACCTTCATCAACATAAACAAATCACATCAAACAACTACAGAACGAAATAAAAGTTAAAAATAGAAACAAAATAAGTCGAGTTCCTCTCTGTATGATGTCACAGGTTCCGCCATTTTCTAAGTAATTATTTTGGATGCAACGTCGAGACAGTCTATAATTAGTTTAAACAGTTCACTCCTTTATGAGACCGTTACTTATTATGCTTAGTGCTCAGTCCTTCTAGACGAGAGATATTTCTATATTGTTAATGGTATTCATAATAAAAGATTTAAATTTAAAAAGATTTGTTCAATATTGTTCCCTGGTGAGGAGCTCGTGGCTAAGTTATAACCGCATAAGTGATTCGATCACAGGTTAAGCTATGCTTGACGCGGTTGGTCCGTAGATGGGTGACCATCTTTGTCATAGCGAGTTCCTCGGTGTTTCGGAAGGCACGTTAAATTGTAGGTCCCGGCTGTTATTCCTACATCTTTGACAGTCGTTACAGGTAGTCAGAAGCTTAAAAAGTCTGACAGCCAGTCTAACAAAGGGGTATCGTGTTGCCCAGGTAACTGGGTTGAGGAGGTCAGGTAGGCAGTCGCTCCTTGCAAAACACTGGTACTTAGCTGAAACCGGTTGGACTGGTAGCCGACCCCAACATAGTTGGGAAAAGGCTAGGCCGATGATGATGATGATTGTTCAATATTGTTCCCTAAGAATAGCATAAGTCTAGAAACACACTATGTTTATTTACATACCTAGCTATAAAAAACATTTAGTTTTAAGTTAATCTTGTATCGATTAATTTTCGATCTCACAAAATCAGTCAAGCAGTCTTTTGTGTGATCATGTCCTAGTTCAGAAGTTTAACAGCTTTTTTATATACAAAACCCTTCATTGAAAATTTCAGCCTGCTAGCTTATCGGGAAGTGCGACAAACAAACAAGCAAGTGATTATAAAAAAAAGTAAAGAAAATGCTAAATTATGAACTTAACCTATGGTTACGAAGAATATGTTTACCACAGCCCCAGAATTCGCTCCCTTTCCATAATGTATATAGTTATAGAACCATAGACAACGACTGTATATTTTTAGCCGGAGACAAAACAATGACCTGCGCAGACAGAGCGGTAAACGAGGAGTTTATTACAGTTTCCAGTATAATAAAATCAAAAATAACACGAATATGATAGAGCAGGGTTGTGTATTTATTTGTTGCTTTTTAACTCTCAAATGGCTGGAACAATTTAAATGAAATTTCTTATGGGACTCGCTGACATCTTGAATTAACTTCACGCTAAGACATTTCTAAATAAGTTGTTATTTCTTTTTCTCCTTTTCTCTCGTCACATTCAAAAGTTAGTCAAGTGCGAGTCATATTCGAAAACTAAGTTCCGTACAAAAAAGGGTTAAGATAATATAAAAAAACCATCACCCATCCAATTTACGAAAGTGGGTGCCATTATTGAAACGAGATTTTTAAAATACGTTGTAATAGCGGCAACAGAGAAACGGCATCTGTAAAAGTTTCAACGTCAAGGTAGCAAGATTCAATCTAGTGACAGACAAACTTACATACATCAAAGGATTAGTAATAGGTTTTCGCCCAAAAAGTCACAAACTAAACCTTATTACTGAAATACAGCTCTGTTCGTTCCACTATAACTCATGAACCGTGATGGCTATTCTAAACAGTTGAAAGTAAGTGACAAATAAGTGACTCATTCGACTATTTGTACTTCACCTCATTGTTAAAAATCTCTCTCACAACCAGTTACAAAACTCCAAAAAGACAGTACAAAATATGTTTTTACTTTATTTCTCCATACACCTGTCAATTTTAATCATCGCCTTGCACTATCATTTCTTAAATAAGTCTTGCATTTGCGTAAAAGAGATGCCGCTATACCGAGTGCTCTATCTCGCTCCAACAATCTTTCTCCAAGAGTCATTGGTTAGACCCCCTGACGCAAATAAACCCTTCGTTCCCGATCACGTTACAATTAGCCCACATTCAGCCACTTTATGTTTTATTACCTAAATTGATCGCCCGCCTACAGACCGAAGAATGTCCCTTCGCCATTGTACAAGAATGTTTACAGAAAAACCAGTATGCCACGTCTTTAAAATACAGTTAAAATTGCAAGTGATTAAGTTGAATATATGTTGACTTTGGTAGGTATCAATTAGTTAGTGCTGTTGAATGCCATTTAAAATCGTCTTAAGTCGTAAATATAAAGACATTCTTGCTCGCTTGTCTTTTCTTGTATCACATAATTATTGTTTTTGTTCTCATGAACTTATTCGTGTATATTAAACTAGTTTTTCAACATTTTTGTCATAGTTTTGTATTGTATCATTTGTATTTGTATTATTCATTGAGGTCAGTTATATCGCGTTTCCAAGAGAACTCTTCAAAAGTCCGGGATAAAAACTATCTACGATACTAATCCTATGTTCTTTTTCAAGGTCAACTCTATCTCAGTACCAAATTTCATTAAAATCTGTTCAGTGGTTTAGACGTGAAAGCGTAACAGACAGACAGAGTTACTTTCGCATTTATAATATTAGTAGGGATTAGATTTGTTGTGTAAAGATGATTCATTAAATGGTACCATTTGATTTTGAAGTTTTTTACCAAACCGGAGTCCTTAATCATGTGCTGACGCGGTGGCCGTTTGCAGTTTGATTCACGACTTGCATCATTTAATAATAAGAAATTACCTCTGCATGTTGGACCTGTGTCTCCGTGCAAGCCTTTAAAAAGGACCGGGTCTCTTCACATGAAGTGATCCCGTGACTATAAAGAAATTATCGGGATTACTCAGATAATCTGCTTTCTCTGAAGAATATTCAGAAGTTTAATGATATATTAGCTTTTCGAAATAAAGTCAAATGAGCTACATACAACCTTAAAGAGCAATATAGCGATATCACGATAAAAATACCTTAAGAGTTAAAATAGGTGATAGGTGAGTTTTCGTCCGATAAAACCATTATCATTAATACAGTAACAGATGCAAGAGGGACTACTCTCACTTGTTGATCAGTATTCAGCATTCACATTTGAACAGATCCGACCCTGGCCGCCATTACGCCCACGCACTGTACAAACGTTCGCACTGTTGAACATAGCATGAAACAAACAAAAAATGAATTATTTTCGTCCATTTTATAGTTTTACGAGTCATCCGTTAAGGTGAATGGTGTTTGGAGTAAGAATTTTTGTTAATTAATGATACGTTGGTATAATTTATTTACACCATCTGTAGACAGATCATTTGGTCTTAGAGATTTTCTGGTTCAAACTAAATTAATTCGCTGAAAGCGCGGATAATATTTGCGCTTACAAATCATTTATTCGTAATGCAAGGCAAAATAAGTGTCGGTCGTGCGGGAGCAAGATGGGTCTATAGGGTGACATAGTACTTAAAGGTCTCGTGTCGAGTCTGGAGGAAGCTGGCACAGGACCGTAGTAATTGACACGAGAAAGGGGACGCCTATGCCCAGCTGTGGGAGGACAAAGGCTAAAATAGGGATGAAAACTAGGTATAAAGAGAAAAAATCTCATTTATCCCTCAGTTAGATAATTGAAAAGTATGAGACACGTATTTTTTCCTTTTTCAGAAAAACTAGATTTGACAAAGATTAACTGCTTTAAAGTTTAGAAAGAGGGGGCTTGTGACGTAGCGATATGGTAAAATTTATACTCAATCGTGACGTCACGCGTAAGTTTCATTCACTGTAATTTGGTCAATTTATGTTTGCGGGACAAATTAAAAAATACGTATCCTTTATTATATTAAAAAAAATTGTCATCATCCCTATTCAATGTAATGCACTAAAATTCTTTTAAAACATAATTTAATAACACTTTAACTAATTAATGTTACTACAGTTCGCTGTAACATTGTTAATGAATTAGTTTGCAAGCGATCATTGATTGCCTCATCCGCCCACGTGCTAACTCATGGAATTATAGGTTGACCTTTTACCATCCCCTTAGTACCATCATATATATGTAGCCAAGAATAATACGTTGTAGATAATTATGGGATGTGGAAATCTTGTCTTTGTTTCCATGACCAATCTTAAATTGGATGTTTAGACTTCAAAAAGGAGGTTTTCAATTCGTATTTTGTCTTTTTATGTTTGCTATCTTAGAATTCCGGATTTGATAAAGCGATTTTGTTTTATTTTTTCTAACGTGACATAGCTGTCATACGGTAAAGAAAAAGTGTATCATGCTTGGCTCAGTTGCTTTTATTTAAAGTCGGCTGTATGGCTTTATTGTAAAAATAATATATATTATAGCTCCTAGTTTTAAACCGAGGGGATTTCGGTTAACTCAATCATCAATTGAACGGGATACAGAAAAAGCTATCCAATTAACTCGTGAAAAAACAAAATTTGCTTTTTCTGTAGTCGCGTAGTTCGCGTTGGTTAGCGCCCATGGCGCATCTTACGCCCTGATACAACCAATTCTTTCTCTAAAAATAATATATTAAAAACAATCCCACAATCCCACATAATTAATATATCATAAACATCTGTATTTAAATCATTTGTCAGCCCTCTAACATTCAGACTACCGCCCACGGGACCTCGTTACCGTAGGTGCTGACTTTACATAAATCAAACAAACATACACACAAATAGCTTGACACCCACGTGGCAGACAATACTGATTAAAAATCGTGCCTCTACTGTGCTTATAAGAATTGGGCTGGTGGAATTGTGGAAGCGAGACGGAAGATATTGAGCATAGTTGCTTCTTGCTTCCACACACAACAGTTACAAGTCTTCTGTCTCGTTTTCAAAAGAATGAGATGAGGATGAGATGATTCTTCCCTCAGAACTTGGTACTGGATGAATCGATTTTGTTGACTTTTTTTTTATTTAACGTGAAGTAGCTGTCATTTGGTCCCGTATAATTAGTGAGATTAACGTAAGATTCTGTATAGAAAGTTACTAATTCCTTGTTATATGTTTATCAAACATTTTAATGGTTTTTAAAAGAACGTCATTGACTCCTGCCAAGGCATTCAATCTTTAGGATTTTAAAATGGAAAAACGAATTAGAATACAATGCATTCAAAAATAAGTATATAATTAACCTTATTTCAATGTTTTTGAAATACTCCGCCTCATAAGTATTTAATAGTATGTAAATCGTTTATAAAAACCCTAGTTTTAAACTTAAGGCATAAAAGAAGACAAACATAACCTCAAAACAATTTCTATTACCAAAAATCAATTAACTGTCATCCTTCTGCGCATTCCCCTGCTTGGTGTCAAGCGCGGCCATTGCGACCACTTCGTTCCACGTGTTAAAGCTTAACAGTTTTCATGAAACAACATCATAATAATATTCAGCTAATTCAATATTATTGAATGGATACAATTTCATGTTTACAGCTTTCTCCTTTTCAATGTTACGCGTTTAGAACAACCTGTTCAGTTGAAATGGTTTATTTTTAATGTTAGATTGCAGTTGATATTTATGGATACGTTTGCATGCAGTATTTTGTTTGCGTCTATTTACGATATTTGATTAGGTTGTTTTATGTAACCATATTATGCAATATAAAAATATTCTCATTCAAGAATTTATCGGAGTCTTTCAACAGATGACTACAATTTTAACGGGTAGTTTTTTGGTCGATTTAAATAATTGATTAAAAAACAACAGTTTTGAGAATTTTGCAGCAGATGACAATACACCCAAGAAGAAGATGTATGTAATAGAATCTAATACCGTTTTTTCTCCTTACTCTATTGCCAAACTATCTTGCCTCATTTATCTGAGAACCATCATGGATTGACTGTCTATCAGACCTCCACAACGAGTAATTCGTAACATTAATATTTTTAGAAAAATAACTTTTATAACTTTAACGTTATTGTTCCAGGTCACTTCCTGTACCTAGCCGTGGATCCCACGATGGAGAACATGGTGATCAAATCACCACCGTTCAGAGGACTGTCAGAGTTTTGTACGGTACGTATCTGGGTAAGGTGAGGCTACCACCACGTCAGGAGGTGGCTAAGGAGGAGGCTAAGTTTCTTTGACTATGCGCTTGGTTAAAGGGCATCCAAATGTTAATCTAATGCCTGGCCTATTGGTCTAGTGGTTAATGGCCCTGACTGGTATACCTGAGGTCGTGAGTTCGATTCCCACTCAGGACAAATGATTGTGTGATGAGCATGATCGTTTGTTCCGTGTCTTATGTACTATAAGATAAGTTGCCACACATCATTGCACAATCATTGCAACTCCTATATACCAGGATTAACAATGATAACCAAAGAAAAACAACTAGAACTCAAGCTCAGTGTCTCCTAGGGGAACGATTGTCCGTTTTGGAACTCGCATCAAAATTAATCAGAGTAGTAAAAAGGGGAATTGAAAAAACATATTTTCCACTTCTCATAGCAAGTGGGAAACAAAAATAAAAGGAGAAATACGAGGATAGAATATAGGAGGAAAGCTGAGACAAGACAAGATTCTTTATATTTATCTAACTGTATCTTCTAAAACGTAACACATTCTTAATAAAATACATTTGTCAACAGTTCGAAGCGAAGTTCCATCAGAGCAAGATGCAGAACGCGAGCATAAAGCTTGTATCGGAGTCCACCACGTCAGAGGTGCAGTGGATAGTCCAAGAGGTTACCGGGAATAACTTCGAAATGTAAGTTAAATAACGTGATATATTATTAAATAATGGAAAGGTTTACTCAGGCACATTTAATTTTATCGGGATAAGTATAGTCTTTAATCATGAGCTGAGGCGACGGGGTCGCGCGCCTGAGTACACCGTCGCATCATTTAATAATGAATCATTCTCACGATACAGTTTGCTGAATACTTTGTAATACTTTTGATTTTTTATATGGACAGATAAATGAATCAATACAAATAATACATATATATGCATCCCCTTGCTAGACACACGCCTCTTACCATATAGGGAAGGTTTGAGCGTTAATCACCACGCTAGCTCACTGCGGGTATGCGATGTCAGATTTCAATATTTGGAATCCAGGTTTCCTCATGATGTTTTCATTCACCGTTAGTCAATGGTGCCTTAGAATGATTAAGAACCTTCATATCACTTTGAAAAGTCAAATTGATACTTTGTGATCGAGACTGCACCTTATATACATATACAAATCCTTGCATAGAACCGCAAGGCTACCACGACATACTTTCTTCTTTATATACTTAAAACCTCCTTCGTTCCAGGTGGCATACTATGCGTTTCATGATCGGTCAGATTCGCCAAGAAGTCCGCATCATCATGGAGATAAGTCGTCCGAGCTACGTGAGCCTCTCGCAGACTCTCCCGCATATAGCCATCGACAACATAAGGATGATAGACTGCGTGCCAGAGCCCGTGTACGGGAACGGTACTTGTGTACCTGGCCTGTTGAATTGTAAAATTATGAACGTAAGTATCTTCATAATAATTATGACACGTTTTTTCCCCATACCCATATCCCATACCTAGATAGGCGAGTGCTTGAGGTCACCACGCCAAACTAACTGAGCGCGACGTGTCGCGGTTTCGATCCCTGCGTAGGACAAGCATTTGTGTGATCCCCCATTTGCTTGTCCTGAATCTGGGTGTCTTTGTGCATGTGACTTGAGTGTTTGTGAAACCCTCGCGACACAAGGATAAAGTTCCTGAATGTGGGAGTTTTATTTTTTAAAAGAAAAATAAAAAATGTCCTTTCGTAAATTGACTCAAAATTGAGGTAATTTGCCTCAAATTACTCAATATTTATTGCTTCTATAATGGACCTTTTTAATACGTCGGTAGGTTAGACAAAGAAACAATTATGGTCCCTGTTGAGCACAGCATATTTGTAGAAGAGAGGAAGAACGATTTCTTACATACTCATGATAAATTTAGTAATACCGTTGCTTATTTATGTAATTGTTTATTCTATTGCAGATTGATTCGTGCATCAAACTACAGCAAGTCTGCGATCTGGTGAAGGATTGCGATGATGGGAGCGATGAAAACCAAGGCTGCGGTAAGTTTACTAGTTATTTTCTTATTTGTCGATTATAGCTCATCTCTTATTTCTATTTGAGCAGTATAAATGTTCGTCTTGTAGTTTAGTGCATAATAATGGATAGGGACGCATTTTGTACCGCAAACATAAAAGGGACGACTGTAAATAAATTTTAGGAAATCATTACGTCACAAGGCCCCACTCCTAAACTTAATAGTAGTTAATTTTTCTATTTTTTTTCGTTGTTCTAAAAAGCCAAGAATAGGTGTCATATATCTTTTTAAGTTATCTAACTGAGGGATAAATAGATTTTTACTTTTTTCTACCCAGTCATCATCGCTAAACCTAGTTGATATAAATCATGTCATGTTCATGTATGAATTGTTACAGACAAAATGCCGTTTGGATCTTACTGCAATTTTGAGCAGGACACTTGTGGATTTGAAAACGTGCCACAGTAAGTATTCATTAGGTTATGAATTTCTAATATCTTGAAAATTACATGGTACTTAGAGGACCCTGTAAACGTGAAAATTTTACTTTTGCGTGAAAATCGAAAATATGTACAATTGTTTTTTGGGTATATCTGCAACTAGCACAGCTCTATAAGTGCAAGTGTTTTGACTTGTATGACAGAGTATGTTCTCCATTGAGGGCAGTTGCTCAAAGGTGGTCAACTAAGAATGTCTTATCTTTAAGGAGTTTAATACTAAAAAATCTCCAACAAAATAAACCTTATTTTCCAGACCGATCCTCCAATGGACTCGCCACAGTGGTCCAACACCTACAGACAAAACTGGTCCCAATTACGACCACACCTGCGGCCCCACCATGCCATATGACACCATGATGGTCCCGCCATTATTCCCGGCACATCTTAACTATACCATCGCACAGTGCGTCGGGTATTACTTCTTTGTGAATATGAATGTGACTGGTCCTAATAAGAAGAAAGCGGATTTTGCGTCGACAGCTGTAATGCGGACAGTGATCTTCAACCCGCCCCCAAAAGTCCACGGGAATATTACATCTAGATATTATAATTGTTGTATGGTAAGTGTTACTGTATTTCATTTGTAAAGATTTTTTGTTTGTTTTGTAATTTGCTATAAACTTGAGTAGGTAATGGGTATTTGACGCAATCAGAGGGATTTTGAATCGTGGTGATTGCTCAATGCTTTCATGATATGGTATAGCAAAAGTCAAATGCGGAAACTACTCTAACATTAAAAAACTCTAACATTACTCAAAAATCTAGGTAAATTAAGGCAGCACTTCCAGAGACGCAAGAGCAAAAAAAAATCATTTTCCATTTTTTTAACAATAAAAAAACAATCGACATAAAATCCTATAATATGGTACCAAATGACTGTTATTTTACTTTAAATGCAAAAATAATCAACAAAATAGGTTCATCCAGTCCGAAATTCTGCGGTAAAACGGCAAAAAAGACAAATAGAGAACTCACTCGTTTATGAAGTCAGTTGAAATCTCAGTAAAAAAATTCATTTACGCATTACAAGAAGAAACCCAGCTTTATGTCTAACCACAAATATAAACCCATCCGATAATCCCGTTGCCTAGCAACCATCATTAACAACTTGAACTCACCACCCACAGATCAGATTCTACTACCAACAGAACGGCCGCAACTACGGCTCTCTCAGCGTCAATGTGGTAGAACTGACGAACAGAGGGAACATCACCACTTCGGTCTGGTTCTCTACCAAGAATAGAGGGGAGGTGTGGTACAGAGCCTCCATCTTCCTGCCGAATATTACTAGAAGGTAAATATAATATATTGTTATCCACATCTTACATACATCCACATGTAAGAATCCACAACGGTCACTCGTGGCTAAGCTGTAAATGCACAAGTTAAGCTACGCTTCATACGGTCTCAGTCAGTACGTGAATGGGTGATCATCTATGTCATAACGATTTCCTCCGTGTTTTGCAAGCCCCGTTAAATTGTGGGTCGCGGCTGTTATTGATGGACCTTTGATTGTCGTTACGGGTAGTCAGCAATCACGTACGGGTAATCAGCCTTACTTACTAAGAGGTTTCATGTTGCCCACGTAACTGGGTTAGGTCCACTGCTAGACATAGCTTAAAGTTCACCAAAATACCCGTCCTTACGACATTACTTCCCTTCAAACTATCTCAGGAGGAAAATTTCAAATATTTTCTTAAGCTTAAACAGGCTTTTGCCATACACTGACATAAAAGCGCAGATGACGTAGCACAGCGTTTCAGGTAAGTCAGTAATCGTCTGACGCTACCCGTGCCCTCCCCCGAGAAAGCGGATGACTATGAGGATTCCTCCGCCCTACAATTTAATGATCAAAAACATTTCTTAGCGACGACCTCCGTGGTCGAGTGGCGTACGCACCGGTTTCAAGGTGTCGCCAGCTCTGAGGTCCCGGGTTCGATCCCCGGTCGGGTCAATGTAAAAATTCTTATTTCTACATTGTCTCGGGTCTGGGTGTTTGTGTTACCTTCGTTGTATCTGAATTCCATAACACAAGTGCTTTAGCAACTTACTTTGGGTTCAGAACAATGTATGTGATGTTGTCCGCATTTATTTATTTATTTAATTATTTAATTGTCTGATTTCCACTTTAGTTTCTACTTAAACCTATAATGCCGCAAATTGGTTCAACTCATTTGTTCCTCCATCTTCTATACATCAAATCTTCTTTCCAGATACTTCTTAGAGTTCAAGACTCGCATGGGCATGCGGATTTACTCGGACTCTGCTATTGATGACTTCTCAATGGCTCCGGAGTGTTTCGGGATCAACATGGACCCTGAGGAGCTCGGGGACTACAATTATTACGATCCTGTGTTTGAAGAGAAGACCACACCACATCCCTCCTTTGTCGATAAACCTGGTAAGAGATTCTTTATTTTTTTTTGGTTCCATTTCGTTTCCATTCGAAGCAAGAGGCAAGCCAATTGAACGCTTAGAGTTCGTATTCCATACACTATTTGCCCTAAAATGTATGTTATAAGAAGCTGTAGTAGGTAGACGAGGTAGATTAAAAACTTTTTTGGTAGAGTTAATTTTTTTCAGAGCATAAATTAAACATTTGTTAAAATGGAATTTACTAAGTAGTTTTCCATAGGAATGACATTTTAGAACCGAGGCATAAACGCTTAGAAAGAGCATTTGAGAAAATAGTCAAAGTTACTTAGATATACGTAATAGGAGAAACATTTCGCAAAATTATTTGAATATACCTCTATTTACAGCTAAAAAACAGATGTAAAGTTACTATTGTTTACTACACTTGCTTTCTTACCTAAAAGTTTATTTTGCCACGTAGTATACCGCTTCACAACATGCGGTGCTACGGGCCGCTTCGGTCCGAACCAGTCGATGTGCGACGCGGCGTACAACAACACCGCGGTCAGTGTCAGCGTGGTGCACAGCCCGCCGTACCAGGGGATACAGCTGTGGGAGGTGCCAGCAGAAGGGCTCTACACGTAAGTATTATGATAGACAGCATTTATTCATGGTTATGAAGCATATAGGACATAAAACAGATAAACAAATATACATTATAAAATGTTATGCAACAACATCTGGAAGCCGAAAATTAGGAAAATTGGGAAAATGCTATTTGGTGGGTTTTGTGGTAAAGAGGAACACACATCTTCGTGTAAACTTTCGCGTTTATACTTAATATTAGTAGGACCAATGATGAAAGCAAGGTAGGTTTTAAGTATTTCCTATTAAGCATGACTTAACAGCCATTATCAAGTCAAGGGGTATCTCTTGCACCTTTTATTATTTAAAGCGAATATGGTGTACAATGCACGCTGTGTCAAATACAAATTTACAATCATATCATTAAGAACTGATCAATATTGATTATGTCATTACCATCGCTAATCGCATAATATCGCTTTTCCGTCCCAGCCTGATAGCTCGCGGTGCCAGCGGCGGGCTGGGCTCCGCGTGGGCGGGAGTGTCGCACGCGGCGCAAGTGCGCGCGCTGGTCGAGCTGCACAAGAGCGAGCGGGTCTACGTGCTGGTCGGACAGCAGGGGATCAACGCGTGTAAGAAGGTGAGGAGAATAAGGATCTACTGGACACTGTTAATTAATAGGATGTGATAGATAGAAAATCTGTACATTAGAATGGCTAACTAATAATGAATTGATCTGGGTAGCTTCTGGTAGTTATACCTGTTGCTGATAATATAGACAATTTTAGAAGGCTAGGATTAGTGGAGTAAAATTTTAAGGATCTATCTATAACTATCATGACAACATGTATTCCGTTAAAACGGTTTAAGATTTATGAATGAATCCGTCGATAATTACCATATTATTATGACGGGAACAAAAGTCACTGGTGAAGAAATAGTTTCTAATTTTGGCATCATCACCTTTAAAACTTTCTTATATAACCAAATTATATACCGTAAAACGGGTTTTATTAAATAGAGTTTCAAGGTGTGAATAGAATGTAGTGTTTTTTGGAGGGTCGCTTACATAAAAATGCTTAAAAACAATTATTTTATGAAATGCGAGTGATCTATCTTTTGTGTCCAATATGTGTGTTTAATGTCCAAATCTTTATAAAAGCCATGTTTCTATCCAACCCAAAAATGCCTCTATACATCCTATTATACTGAACGTTTCTTTATCAGACGCTATCGGCACAAGAGGGCCAAAGCGAGTGCTCGCGGCCGAGCAACGAGAGCCGGCCGGTGTTCGCGAGCCGCACGCACGAGGTGCGCAACACGCACGTCACGGACGGCGGCGGGGGCGGAGGGGGCGCCACCTATGTCTTCCTGGTGAGTGCTGGTCTCTCTCTTCCTCCTGCAGGCTTGAGCACAAGAGGGTAGGAGCAAGATCATGAAGTGAGCAGCAGTGCAGTATTGAGCTATTGATTAAAAGGCGTTTTAATGGTACGGTATGGCGTGGACAACTCCTCAAATTAAGTGATAAGTTGTCTAGTGTGTATCCACAGCATAAATAAGGTCCATTAATTTACAACTTCAGCGAAAACGCGACAGTTTTGCTGAGGACTCCCCCCAACCAAGTTGAATTTTGCAACCAAAAGCGTTGATAGAAAGATCTCCAATATAAAATGACTGGTATAAGTTATCTGCCTAAACAATATGTAATGTTATTTCCATACATTTGAGCATTGCAATCAGCTAACGATTATTGTGACCTGCCAAATACCTTTTAATCATACTTTATTACACTCAATCTTCTGGCTTCAAATCTTGAAATTTTGATCCTGGTACATTTTCCTGTTTTAGGAGCGGATTTTTTCCATAAAATGCAATAGCTTGCAAAATTCCACATTTCCGAAATCATCAGCATATATTTCTATTACAGTTGGATAAAGACGGGCAAGCGTTCCCCCTGCTGGTGGCGGGGGGAGGGGGCGGGATCTCCGTGGGCAGCTTCCGGGATGACGGCTCGCAGCACGCGCGCCCGCTGACCAACGCTACGCCGGAGTCCGGGTATATGTATGGAGAGCCCGGGAAGACTTCAGGTGAGACGGTCTTACGGGGATTACATTAATTTTTTAAAGAATTATTTCATTATCTTTTAAAATATTATTTGGAACCATTATAATGTAAAATTGTTCCGAATATATTTCAAGAATGTAATTTATGAATAGATAATTAGATAGCAGCTAAAGTCAATAGAGTAGAAAAATAGTCACCCTGACCTGAAATTATTAGCGAAATTAAAAGTACAAAAAATTGCTGAGTTGGATACAAATCTAGTATACTTCGCATATTCGTATAATTTAAACTAGACTGACAAAATAAACGGACCTTGGTCTTATTTCAAACACCCTATGTGTTTTAAGCCGTGGTTTTCTAAATCTGGGGCTTATAGCCACGACTTAAAGGAAATTCTTACCGATGAGAAAGATGCCGCTCTACGCCGTTGTCACTCTTCCACAACGGTAAGTATTTTTTTGGTACTTCTTTTGAACATTCGGCAAAAATTTTGGTCTTGAAAATGTCAATTTTGTTAAATGGTTTGTCTAGCTGGACAAGGCTGCTATACCCTATGTTTGCTGTTGAAGTTTTTACATATTTTGTGTCGTGGTTGGTGTAGGTGCGGGCGGCGGCTGGCTGGCGCGCGCGGGCCCCAGCACGCCGGGCTTCGAGCTGGTGCGGGGCGCGGCGCTGCACGAGGGCGGCGCGGGGGGCGCGGCCTGCGCCGGCCGCGCGCACGGCGGCTTCGGCGGCGGCGGCGGGGGCTGTCTGCGCGGAGGGGGAGGAGGGGGCTGGCTGGGTACGTGCTATAAGATATACATATATAGGTATAGGAATAAGTCATCCAAGAACTTGCGTTTTAACATGTGAAATGATTTTGGGGAGAAATCGTAAAGTTTTAAAATCAAGCACCTTGAGTCGATTTGTTAGTATTCACTGTTCTAAACTGCCTATTTAAGTAGGTCACTCCTATATAAAGTCGGGTTGAAAGTATTATTTTTTCTAAACTGCTTATTAGGTCACCCCAAAATAAAATCTTATGATGTAATTTTTTAGCCCTTAACCAAAGGGTAAAATCGGAATCCTTCTACAAAACCTCTCGCTTAATCCTAATTCTTTTACTAAGTCTGTTCATACGTCCGTACGTCTTTTACCTAGCTTGTATCTTTTGAACTGTGAAAGCTATACAATTGGAATTTTCAATGACTACTGTAGCTATTATAACGCAAAAAAATATCCACCATCACCATCCAACATCCATTCGGTCATAAATCTGATGAAAAACCATTTCTCTTTAGCCTTTTTGTACATAACTCTTACAATAATCAAGTACGACTTAGCCCAGCTTTTCATATGTATCATATGTTCACCAGGCGGCAACACGAACGAGGGCGCGGGCGCGCACGGCGGCGGCGGCTGGTCGTACATCGCGACGCGTGCGGTGCGCGACTACAGCGAGGCCTCCGTGGCGCCCCACGTGGGGCCCGGGGAGCTGCTCGTGCTGCCCGCCATACACGTGAGTAGGGCGCTGACAAATACTGGTTACTGGTGCTACGATTCGCACCGAACCAGTAAATATTAGTCCGTTTTTTCCTTGACTTATTAAATCCTTTTTGGGTATTCTGATAAATATCTACGTA
The DNA here is from genome assembly GCF_003590095.1 of Trichoplusia ni. Classification (NCBI taxonomy): domain Eukaryota; kingdom Metazoa; phylum Arthropoda; class Insecta; order Lepidoptera; family Noctuidae; genus Trichoplusia; species Trichoplusia ni. The sequence goes on from NC_039501.1 coordinate 1,347,578, forward strand.
GGTTTTTATTTTTATCTATTATCCTTCCAAACACCACCTTACCAAACAATTCTTTATCGTTTTCTTGTCAATTGTATGGAAACCCCGACACGTACCTACAACTAAAGGAAATTAAACCCTTAAATTCTCAGCATTACAAATATCTTCACTTATCTCAAGTTACAATTTTGCCACTCTTACACCTTGTCGTTCTAACAGCTATACGTAAGAGCTACATTTAGAAATTCCTTTGCGCCGAATCTTCATCATCATCATCATCAGCCTATCGCAGTCCACTGCTGGACATAGGCCTCTCCAAGTGCGCCGAATGTTTGAAATTTATCTTCTCCTTCCCCAGGACTGCGACTGCGACTATCGCTGCGTGGCACTGAACGAGTACCGCTCTGAAGTGAAGTGCTACTGCCCCGCCACCTGGACCACGGACGCTCACGACCCCACCAAGTGTATACGTGAGTAACCTCCTTGTATTGAACATTGGATTGGTTTTGTGAACCTGGATTTCGAATAATTTAATCCGAAAGCGTCGACAGGTAGTGAGCTTGCCAGTGTTGGCCTCCCTTATACGGTAATAGGTTTGTGCCCACCTGGGGACTTTTTTGGGATTCTTGATATAAAACACTGGTTTAACAGCAGGTTTTCTTGGATTTTAGATACTGGTTAAACTAACACACTGTATTGTAACTGTATTTTATTTTTATTCCATGTTTATGTTACTCATTTCGTGATCCCTTTGTTATTTGCAGTTGAAGACGCCTGGCCCCGCACCCCTTGGGTGGTGATAATAGTGTTGTCTGTCGCCGTGTTTGTCTGCGCGTTGGCTGTACTGTGTGTCTGCTTGTATCTCTGTAAGTATATAGACTAAACCACTACATACCTACTAATCATTTAGTAAAAACAGTTGGCTAACTAAATGAAATCATTTGATTCATGACTTAGCTATCCAATTAGTTGGTCTGAATGTATATCATAACCTCTCAAAGTCTCGCAGGCCCCTTTGTTACCAACACTGTCTGAAATGTTAGTTTGCGTTCAGAGTCATGTGACGAATAGAGACATATCCAAATTTAAGAGCGTCACTGTTCTAAGGTCGTTCAAGTTGCAATTGCCTCTGGTAAGAATGTGAAATGCTGTTCTATGTCATTTAGCGCGCAGTCTAGATTCTACAACATGATTGTTACTTAAAGCTATCAACTTGAAAGCTATTAAATCTATTAACTTGAAATTCTATAATAAGAAAGTTAAAAGTTATTTTCAAACCAATGTCTTTAAAATATGAGGATATTATATAATTTTGTTAGAACCAATTAAGACAATATTTTAAATATATAAGAATAAATAAAACGTGAATCTTCCCCAGACAACACCTACCAACGCAAGAAAGAAGCAGAACAGCAACAAAAGCGTCTTCTAGAACAAGATGTTCAGCTTCAGCGTCTCCGCAGCGCCCCGGGTGGTAATGACAACCTGACCATGGCTTTCAACCCTCACTATGGAAGTGAGAGCATATTGCCGCAAGGGATCGATGTGAGGGGCCTGCCTCAGGTGTCTAGGGAGAGTCTGAAGCTTGTCAAGTAAGTGTGAAGATATGTTTTGATGATAGATGGCGTTGTTAGTTGAGAGGATTTGATGGAACTTTTTGTAGATATTTTACGTGAACCTAATATGTAATGTGTTTAAATTTAGGGGTGATTACACCTGTTTATTAAAAACTTTATTATTGAAACTTAGATAAAATTGACACAGTTTTTTCCCTAGTAGCTTGATCGTAATTATCTTTTTAATTTTTTTAATACCGTTTTCTGTACTTACTTTCGTATATTTCGTTAACTGCTTCTAAACCATAATCTTTCAACTTTTCCCTAGGGCTCTCGGTCAGGGTGCTTTTGGAGAAGTCTACCAAGGTCTCTACCGGCACCGGACCGGGGATACGGTAGAAATGCCGGTAGCTGTCAAAACACTACCGGAACTGTCGACCGGCCAGGCCGAGTCCGACTTCCTCATGGAGGCAGCTATAATGGCCAAGTTCAGTCATCCGAACATCGTGCATCTTATCGGCGTTTGCTTTGATCGACATCCGAGGTATCCGACATCGCCTTTTTTTTCGCAACTGTTAGATATAGAGTTAAGTACATTAATTCGTTGCATAGTCTTAAATAAGCATACATTGAAATTTATTAGGGTGAGTTAAACATAAACTCATAGAGGGAAACCAATTAAATAGTCCCTTGAAACAGAAGAAAAATATATATAGCAGAAGATACAAATATTATCTTTCCATTAAAACGTTGTTGAATGTTATCTTTAGCATCTTGGGGAGCTATTGTCTCAAATACCACCAAAGTTCTACGCTTTTAACAAGTGATGATGGTGATGATCCCGACCTATTTCGGCCTCAGCGACTTTAACACTGTTAATTGAGAGCATCGCTGGTGTGCCTTCTCTATAGTCACTGGCAGCAGCATTTTTGCAGTGAAATTGCGTCCACGTTCACTGCCAGTCAGAATCCCCTATATAATTGTAGTTTATGGCCGTGTTCTGACAAGTACACCGTCTTCCACCAGGTTCATAGTCCTGGAACTGCTAGCTGGTGGTGACCTGAAGAACTTCCTCCGCGAGAGCCGCCCCAAGCCGGAGCGAGCGAGCGCGCTCACCATGAAGGATCTGCTTCTCTGCTCTATAGACGTCTGCAAGGGATGCCGGTATCTGGAAAGCAAGAGGTTTATACACAGGTAAGGTTTCAAGATGCTTAAATAAATCTACAATAAACGCAACACCTTTTTATCATATTTTAACACCGTGAAACTATTTACTAATAGAGGAGAACTGATTCTAAATAATGTTGCATGAAATATCCAACATTAGCACTGGATTATTTTCAACTTACCCAAACTGTCTGCCATTTCTTATTTGTTAAGGACAACATACACACACATAGAAAACGATGAAGGGTAAGCGTCTAAACAGACGGACCGCATTTCAACTGCAAATTTGCAGTTCGGATGCAGTTGAAATGCAGTCCGTCTGTCTAGCGCCTAAGCAACGCTGGGTTTGTCCAATGTAATTTGACCTAGGAAAGTGCTACTACTTAGCAGCCGTATTTGACTTGATTTTGTAAATTAATTTGCCCAGGGACATAGCAGCCCGCAACTGCTTGCTAACATCCCGGGGCCCAGGACGAGTGGTGAAGATCGCGGACTTCGGCATGGCGCGGGACATCTACCGCTCTGACTACTACAAGAAGGGCGGGAAGGCCATGCTGCCCATCAAGTGGATGCCGCCAGAAGCCTATATAGATGGCGTGTTCACCATCAAAACTGATGTCTGGTGAGTGGTTTGGTTTGATGTGTATTTGGTTCTAAGTTTTGAAGACGGTAGGATTTCTGGTTTTTGTTAAAATGGGATGTCACTCTGGTTTCGCGTTTCAAGTCGCAATAACATTCAAGTCACATGTACAGAAACGCCCAGATTAAGGACAAGCATTCGTGGATCATGCTAAAGCTTGTCCCACGAGGAGTTCGAACCCGCGAAAAGTATTTTGATTTTGATTGATTTTCGTTGGATATCAATTCTATATATTGCTTAGTAGCTGAATTTTTTTGCAGTACAACCAATTCGAGTTCGCGATTCTTTCGCGAGTCTACTGGTAAAGATTTCTTCAGAAATAAGCAGCACCTCCGTACATCTATTTTGTAATAATATTGTGTTTTGTTTTCGACTATTTTTTGTGTACATAGATTATTCCCTAAAATCATAAATGGGCAATAGACTTTTCAGAGACATTGTTGCGTCACTATAAAAGTTACGGGTGTGTCTATAAGTTTTGCATCAAAATCACTTGTATATTAATTATTAATCCTTTGTCTGACATATCCTTATGTGACAGGTCATTCGGCGTGCTGCTGTGGGAGGTGTTCTCTTTGGGCGTGATGCCGTACACCGGCTGCGCGAACAGAGAGGTCATGGAGATGGTCTCCGGCGGCGGCCGCCTCGAGAAACCATATGGTCAGTGAACAGCATCCACAATTACTTTGGGCGATAAATCCTCTTTTACACGCGCTCCCTTGGGGCGAACGGACATCTCCCCATATGGACCTCCAGTTACAAAAATAACTATTACTAATAGGGAGTGAGGTGCTACTACATGATTATCATAAAGATCTAAGGCTTTTACACTTTCAAAAATATATATTTTTTTAATTAGAAGTTTTACTTAATACATTTTATATAGATAATTTTATGATCTACAATTTATGTCTGAAGTACTTTAATGAAAAACATACTGTTTTGCTGAAAATCGCGAAAAACTCATTTTTTTGACCTTTGACCTTGAATTATTTTTTCCTTACAGGAGAATGATGGGGAACTTCTAGACATTGTTTGTAGTTATGTTTCGAACAACTTCACAGACATTCAGCTTGTTGGGACTTTATGTAACTTCATTCACTTCACTCTCATTTTTTGGTCTAAATTGACCGGACTATTTTGCAATGATTTTTATCATTAGTCCGGAATTGCCCACAGCTGAACATAGGCCACAAGGTTCATAATAATTTGTTATTATAACTGTAAACTTTCGCGTATTTATCAGGCTTTTGGGCCCAACTGAAGTCTTTAAACACGACGTACATGATGGTCACAAGTCGCGAAAGTAACTTCTAAGATTACATATTCTTCATTATACATTATTCTACATCATTACTCAATTCAGAATTAAATACAAATAGTACCTATTGCTACAGGATGTCCACAAGAGATCTACAGGCTGATGTGCGAGTGCTGGAACCCGACGCCCAGTGAGCGACCGTCTTTCGCGCACATGTACGAGCGTATGCAGCGATTTGTTCAGGTAAAAGAGCAACACTTATTTTCGAAAATTGTATCAATAAGATTGTATAATTCTAATAAACCGCTAACAATCACGAACTGCCCAAAGTATACATTAAAAATTTTAAATATTCAAATTGACTAGAACGCAAGACGCAGAAGATGCCATTTTTTCTACGTTTGTGACGGCATTTCGATGTAACCAAATGTTGATATTTTGTAGATATCTTATTAAATTTATTTTTTAAGAAAAAGACTCAAGACTTAGGTATTTATGCTATTGAGCTATCCAGGTCTTAGGTTAGGTTTACGATGACTTGTGCCAGATCTGTCCTCAGCTTACATTAACATTTTCTTTTATACATTACCCAGGACCCAGCCATAGTAAGCGCGCCTCTCCCAATAGTCCGGTCTTTGCTGCCGCCGCACACGGAGGTTCAGACCAGCGCCAACGGCCCGCAGGTAAGTTGTGACGAAGTTATATACTTAACACCAGTGACGAGGCATTGTTCTGGGTAAAACTACAAAATTCTACCAAATTGGTAGTAAATGGTAGAAAAAAGTGAATTAAAATTGCAGTAAAAATTAAATTAGTTAATACCCTGCGTTGAAATCCCTCGCTGTAGTTTGCCTATTTGGATTTGATCGTATTTTGCATTTTTTACAGTTATATTATGGTTTGTTCAGAACAACGCCTCTAAATATATAAATTTAATACCAACATATAAATCCCCACATTGAGTGCCCTAAAAACAAACAAATAAAAAATCCAAAAAGACTAATTTGTAACAATATTTTTCTCTTTTTCCCAATGTTTTCGCTCTGGCTACTAGAAGCAAGTAAATGGATTTTTTTTATTAAATAACAACATTATTATTATTTTTATTCGATGTTAGAGGACCCAAAAGCCCGTGCTTCGAAATCGCATGTCAACTAAATTTTGTTTTTCAATCTACCTGCAATCCTGAATGAATTCGCGTAGATTTAGATCCCTTTGTAGCTAGAATGAGATTCATTGAAATGTTACATACAAATACCATACATGAATAACTGCATGACCACGATATTAATAACTGGAAACCAATCTACAGATATTTTTGAATTTTTAAAGATAATTATTTGAATCTAATAGTTAGTTAGTTGAATCTAATGACAAATTTGAAGAGGTTTTTTCTACAATACATAAGGAGTGTTTTACAATAGTATACATTTATTAGAGCCCTTAATTCCATTGTCCCTAATTGCAAATTAAATTTTGGATTCTTGAAGGGTGAGCGTACAATGATCGTTGCTCATTTTTTCGTATAAAATAAAGATATAATAGACATGAAGTTCAGATATCATCATAATTTGTTGTATTGGTACATAGCTTTTTTATATGGAATTATTACAATAAAATTTGAGTCACAAGATAACATTTCTAATCCACTACTCCATTTAAAAATGTTTCAAGAACATTATCGACACAGAAATAGCGAAAAATAACAGCAGATTCCCACAGCATAAATTGCATTTTACGGTTTTATTCAAATGATTATCTTTAAAAACCAAACTATCTGTCAGATTTTCCAGCCATCTTGTTTTCTAATCCACCATTTTGAATTCATTTCAAAGAATCTCTGACAACGGTTTCAGAAACTACTTATGTGTTTACTTGCCTAGTAGCTATAGCGGAAATCTATTACCTATATATCTATTTTCTTTTACTTTGTCCTTGCTACTGGGTTTTGTAAATTAACTAATTATATAGTATTATGATAAATTAGTTTGTTTGATGAATTATTTTTACGAAACACAGTAGTATGCACGCTTAGAATTAAAGTGAAACACAGGGAGATTATTAGATTAACAATTTTGATTGCGATAAGGTGTTCCGCGATCTTTTAAGAAAAACCCCAATATTTCCACAAGGGCCAACTATCTTCTTGTAGGTATTACAATTTTTTATGATACTGTAAAGTTCGACAAACAAAATCCTCATTGGAAGCTACAAAATGTATCAAGTTGGACTAATAATATAAGTTCACGTTAAATACAATGTACTTGCTCTGACCCTTAGCCATTCTTATACTTTGCTGACGTAATTCCCTTATAACTTTTCCAAAAATGGAAACCTATCGAAAGGGTTACTTTGACTGCCAAGCTGGTCAATCAATTCATGTCGTCTTTATAGATTTTCCAAATTCGTTCCTAAGCTTAAACGCCTCTGAATTTTACAATTTTTATCCAGCGCAAATAACCCATTGCCACAATCTCGAATCCGCACAACAACTTTGGGTTGCTCTCATTCTTCGTCTATCGATTGCTCTCAAGATTTTTATCAATGCGAACAGAAGACGATCAAATCGAATTCACGAAACGGTGTTTACCGAGGGCTCAGAATGGTAACCTATACCACTCAGCTATATGTCCTGTCAAATCCAACTTCTTACGATCTTTCATGACATTTCTCTAAAAAAAGTACGTAATGACGCTACTTCTTTTTAAATAACTTCCAAGCTAAGGAATTCAATCCCTTTATCTATCTGTAAATTTATGGAAGAGGTCACGGAAATCCACTAAGTTATACAGTTAAATCTCCTTGTGTGATCGTGTGCGTGTACTGAGCGTGGCATGTTGGCAGCGAGCGCCGGCGTGCGACTACCTCGTCCCGATGTCACCGCAGGAGAACCCGACGGCGAACAATAGGTAACGCCTTTTTATACCCTGAGGATATTGGCAGGATACCTCAATATGGAAAAAAATACTGGTGAAAATGTGCAGTTTGGCAGTTAAACAAAAACTGATGCTGTACATTATCGAAAAGAAATATGGAGAACAAATTGGTAATTCTCTCTTTAGAACCATTCGTGGTTGGCAGTTTTGAAACAAAAATGATTTCAAATAAATTAATTTGTAGATTTGGCAAAGAAGCATCACTTGCCGAAAAAACGATTAAAAAGTTAAAAAAAATCAATACATCAAATAATGCATTACGGATCACAGTTATGATTATTTTATCCAAAAAGAGGTCTAAAAAAATAGTACCTTTCTTACATCTGTAAACCATGGAGTTGTTTTTATTTAACGCAGTTATGAACTAGGCAAAAATGCTTTATAACAGATAATAATTGACTCATATTACTTTGCTAAGTTTTGATAGTTAATGTCGTGTACTGCCCTACCAGTATCCTCACGTACTAATAACTCGGCTACTTCAAATCTAACTTATATGTGGCACCTCCTTCACAGTTCGATGTCGTTTAGTAACAAATACTTCAACTGTCATAACTAAGTCGAAATTTTCGCAAAAACACGTTGCAAAAATAAAACAATAAAATTAACTTAAAAAATATCAGAATAAGAACTTTTTAGTTTTCTTTTTTCTAAATTTAGTGACGCTCCAGTGGCTTTGCAACAGAGACGGCATACTGTAGAGCTGTCTCGCTCTTACACAACTGAAATCTATACTTTGAAAAGCGGTGATACACCATCTGATCTATTTATTGTACCCCTGACAACGTTTAAAGCTGCTATGTATAAGGACAATGCTTCAATATCGTTTTAAAGTTTTTAGACTTTAAAGTTTTTGGGAAAATGTCGACTTCAAGCAAACAAGTAACAAAGTATGGAACTGCTTTAGTAAGACAGAGCAGTGTTAGCATGCGCTGAGCTCCTTAGCAGCCATCATTCTCCGAAATAAACTATATTCTGATAAAACAATCAATAAATATGTCCATATCTCCCTAAATATACACGATTCTTGATATAACAGACAAAATCAGTAATATTCAAAGAGAATATTACTGATTTTGTCTGTTGCTTTGATAAAAAAAAATACGAGATCAAAAGAAGATTCGATTCGAAATCGATTAGTTCTCAGTAAATGTGGGACAATGATTAGACTCAAAATCATTACACTATCTTTGAAGAGGTTATTTTCTCTACATTTTAATAGGAAAACAAAACTAAACATGACAACTAAGATGATATCGGTAGTTTTTCTACAATGTACACAACTAGTGTAAAATCCTACAGCAAAAGAGTCGTTACACAAATTTAAAAAAAAAACCAATAAACATCGACTTAAATATGGTTATTCTACAATAAAGAAAACTGCAAGCAAATCCCAGCTGTTTCCAGGAAAATTTAAAAGTTTCATACATCGTCGAAAACGCCTACATATCAAAGCAACAAGACAAAAGCATCACCTATGCGAAGCTTCAATCATTTGCACAATGAATGTATATCCGCCTTACCTACCAGTTCTCCAATCCGAACCATTGTTGTAGCCCAACGGAACCGCTGGTCCTTCATAGCAAATCGCCAACGGTGGCACAGGAACCAGAAACGGAGGATTCACAATATCCACCTCCTGTGAAAGGTAACACTACAAAACATTCAAATAAAAAAGGATAAAAAAAACCCGCCATTATGAACTGTCATTTGATTTTGACAGATGGCCATGTTTTTTTTCTGTTTAATTTGAATGAAAATGAATATTGGAAGTACGTTTATTGCGTCGAATATCATATCTTTAAAAAAAATGATTTTATTAAATGTATCATGATTGCTATCTCAAAAGATATCCTGAAAATGATTGGCGCAATAAACGTATTTACTATTTTATAGGTTAAGTTAAGGATTAACGAATCTCAATCAACTATAAGGTAAAATTCTGTATTATAATATTAATAAACCCTTGTGATGTATGGAATATCGAATGCCCCCCAAATGTATGACTCTTGTATGATAAAACCTTCCACCCTAATGCATCGTGCAACTTAACTATACCAAATAGCAAATTCTAAAAAGGTAATTTATTTGTTGTGTCACTAGGAATGCAGAGCGAGGGATATTTTTTTTAAAACTAACATTAAAAGCTTTAGTAAATAAGCAATAAACTAAAGTAAAATAAATCTACATAGTGATTAAAAAGGTCATCCGTCAACAAGAATTCCTGGTGGAGACACGCAGGTTTATGGTGCACTTTAGGAGAGACCATTAATAGACATGAAAATAACAGAATAATTAACAAATATACTATTCATCCATCTGTCCGTCGCTGCACTGTATCGAGCACAGTGATGAATTATTCTATGGATTCATCATCCGAAAAAATCAAAACAATCCTAATGATTAACTGTAACAAAATAAGTATTTCATTCACTTTTAGGAGTGTTTAATATTGTATGATCTATATTTATTGAATTTGTAATGTTCCACAGCATCACAAGGCTATGGCAACTTACCAACTGTCCAGCGAAGCAGCGGAAGCGTAACAAGGCGCGATGCCTCCGCTACCTCCGCCGCAGAGACAAAGACAAGCACAAAGTTTCTGCAGTCTAACTCAACGGACAGGTGAGATCACACAGATCAGTTGAAGATCATCTATAAGATGGTTCATCATTGATCTGAGCTTCAGGTCTTGAAAAAGGTCGAGAAGAAACATGTCCCCGATTCCCCTATTTTTTTTTCCGATGAGTGAATGCAATTTGGATTCTTATTCGTCCAAGCATTTTGCCAACACAGTATTGATAATGAGTGTTCTGCCCCGTAGTGAATTTCGAATTATTGGTTGCATTGATGTCCAAGTCCAGAATTGAAACAAACAAATATCTACCAGTTGATTTCCCGTTGTCGTTTTCATCCACCTGTCTGCAACTTTCCTTCTCTCCTCTTTAAATAGAAATAGAATAATTCAAGACCAACCATTTTTCATCTAAAAACCCTCCAATCTGTCCTTCCCAGGTTGCTAAGTTCAGTAGAAGGTCCCTCAATGGACGACGAGGTAGTTTCGGATGCCGACGACAAGCCAGTCATATGGGAGACATCGTTCACGGAACCGCCACGCAACGCTACGCCGCGACAGAGCATCGATAATGGACCAGCAGTGAGTATTCTATTGTTTTTAGTATATTTATACCGAAAAGGTTGGAAATCTTTTGATGCGGCTGTCTATTTGTTAATTATATTTGTGTCAAGTTAGTTCCTTTAAAATAGGAAACGTATTCCAACGCAACATGGAGGTAAAACGACACATCATATTTAGGTCGCTTTATGATATATCATTCATCAATTAATTTTGTGTCAGGATTTGTTTGATGCTGAATCTGTGCTACTATTGTTACGATTAATCGTGTCAATTTGATTACAGGTCGAGAAACTGATAAGCATTACCCCAACCTCACCGAAGCCGCCTGAAAACGTTCTGTCGAAAGCCATAGAAGCAAACGTGATAGACAAGACGAACCACAAGAACGCACTAGTACCGGACCGGAAAACCGCACCCATCGCCTCCCCAGACCCACCGCGGATAAACGCCTGGGCCTCAGAAAGCGTCAAATATACTCCAAAACCAAAACCTCTTTGCTTAGACGCCGCCCAACTCGAACAGAATCTAAACGCATTAAAAAAAAACAGCGGATCTGTCAACTTGACAACCATGAACATTTTGCCGCCATACATAAACGTAGTGACGCCAAACAAGTTATCAGAATCGAAAACGATTCAAATCGATCCGAAGAAAGCGGTAATTGACGATTTGCCGAAAGAAATTGAACCAAAAGAGGAGAAGGGGAAGTTAAAACAGTCGAATTCAGCGGCTAGCTTGCTCAACGGACCGATGACTGATGTGCCGTACGCGGACAGTGATAACGCTTCTTCAAGCTCGAGCAGCAACCAGGGCAAGAAGTTTGACGATAGGAATATAGTGATCAAACAGGGTAGCAATGGCGAGTTCGTCGGGGATTCCGAAATTAGCTGTTAAACGAGTTGAGACCAGGTTGTGTATGCTCTGTGCCACCGTGACACTCAGTGAAATGTTACATAATGTTAGTTGTAAATAAAGAAACAGACTTTATGGTGATAGTAATAATAAAATATTTATTTTGACATTTGTATTTTTATCGATACGTGTATATAGTGTTCTTTTCGTTACGGAGGGTAGTTTATTTAACAAGGTGGCTTCCTAATTGCTTTTAGTCATAGTTTATTGTTGCTCAATTAGCTCAGTGTTTTGCAAAAATATATATTACCTAGATTGAATAAAACAATTAGTTTTTCTACTTAGATATTTTATCGGACAATCAGTTGTGTAATTTTAATGAAACTTTTTGTAAATACTGGGCTTCATAGCTATTTTTTTACACGATTTGGTATTTCTTGTTTTTGCCAATGTTGATGATATTACAATTAACGTACACGGTACATTTGGTCTCAAATGTTTGACGATCGTTTGCGATTTAGACCCAATTTTACACGAATTTAAACAAATTTATACTCGAAATACATTTGTTTCAAAATTTGAGATCAAGTGGTGAGGTGGAACTTACATATTTCGAGAAACGAACGCACAGGCGAACACATGCTTCTGAACTAAACTATATAAAATTAGAGTAAGGCCACGTGACGCATTACTGTTCCGTTTCGTTCGATTTTCAGGGCTTTTCGTTGATTTCTATAAAGATAACACTTATAAATCTTCAAAATTTAGAGTGATTGTCATGTTTTTCTTCCTTTTAAAATATACAAAATCACGGAGGGCCCTCATTTCTAGAATAATATAGGTACCTAGTAGTATTGCTTAAAATGTTTGTAAATAATATTAAAAAAAATGTAGAGTTTGTGTACATCCGCCCTATTAATATAAAAAAGTACGAAATATATTACGTTTCACGTAGATGTAAAAATAAATGGAATACGTATTTTGTTTGTAAAAAAGTTTATGTGATGTTAAATAAGAGAATTCGTAATTTTTTTCATTTAGTGTTACCGCATTGTTAGATCAGACGTATAAATATACACTTAGTGAATATAAAAAAAATAGTTTTTATTATATATATATGTATGAAATTAAAAATGTGTTAATCCACATGAATGCTTTAATTACTGTAAGATAGTGTAAGATAATGTTTGTTTTCAGTCTCAGTAGTGCCATTTTATTAATTTACTGCCTACTTGATGTGCATTTAGTTTTGTTTAGGCATGAAATGACAGGGTATCATGGTAAATTTCCTTTTTTCGTAATTAACATGAAACTCTTCTAAGCCAAAGAAAATTGTCTTGTGCCAAAATAATATTGTTTGAATGTTATTGAATTTTTAACGTCTGCAACACTGGATAATTTATAACTCAGTGCGCCATTTTACCAAAGAATAATTTCAATTGCTGAAAGGAGTTGAAAAAATTTGTTAAATTGAACCCGTCTGTCTGTTTATTTATTATTATTTCTTGAAAGTTGACATTAAAACTGAGGTAACGAACTGAGCTATAAATTATTCGAAAATTTTCCTCTTAGCGAAATATGTGGACAAAAGTATACTCATTTATTTGTATACAAAAATAAATGTAACCTACCTTTACGTAGGTACTATCAAATATTTTAAATAGTTTTAAATATAAATAATATTGTATAAAAATATATGTACAGTTACGAAAAAAAAACATTTATTTGATATTATTGTATTTTCTGTGCAGTTATACATTATGTAATGTAAAGATTTTTGTGTAATTGCTCAATGTTTTACGTTTGCCATATTTTAGCAGTACCTACCCCCTTTTAAATTATTTTCCTTTATTTATATATATAATCTAATAGTGTAAAAAACCCTGTTGATGATTTGAGGAACTATTCAAATTAAAAAAGTCAATCACAGTCGCATGAACGACTTTAAATTATTAAAAAAAACGAGTATTTTTTGACGAATAACGTTTTATCGTCACTTCTGACTTTGCTCAATTTAGAATTTACTTTTGAACTAGATTTGAATCTATTTAAACCTTTTTTTAATAAAAAAAATGTGTAATGTGGTTGTGAAGTAAGTATAGTTACGGATGGACAAAAGAAAGAGACGACAAGAGTTCCTTTTTACTGAAAAAAAATCGAGTGACTTTGAAATGTTATTCTTCAACCCTTTAAGTTTTTAATTAAGCGTTTAAAACAACGAAAAGTGACATGAAACAGGCGTTTTTATTTGATTTACAAAATCAGTATTTAATTTATTGTATCATGTTGTATTAAGTACCTAATGTATTGCTAAAATAACTAGTAATGGCACTTTATATATTATATGATATATAAAATACGATCAAAATGTAAAATTTATAAAATAACAATAAAACAAAAAAGTGTAATTGATATTCAAAGATAAAATCATTATTAATAAATGTACAAGGTGTTTGATTTCTATGTATTTACGAATGAATCTGAAGATTTCTTTATTTCGATGGGTACGCTAAACTTAGGAATTTATCAAGCTTTTATACACCGTGATTTTTTAGTCGTCTTACAAAAGCAGCCCAGTTCATGTATCCAATGACTAGAACACGTTCATGATAAAAAAATAGGTATTTATGAGATTTGAATAAATTTAAAATGCAATTTTTATTCAATATTATGATGCAATTCGTAGTTTTTTTGAAACAGCTCTGTTGCGAGCGCGGTCCGAGCCTTGTAACAATGGTGAGGGGCGCGGGCGGCGGCGCTTTTATCATTTTAAAGAATATTTTCAGATTTCTCTTGTTTAATTTTTCTTCGTACTGTTATATATATGTAATGTATATGATAGTGCCCAACGGCTCTTTCTATATCCCTTGTCAGCACTTTTGATAGTTCATAATAATAAGATGCTCTCTTTGCGACAGTTCGATTCCATCATCCGCGCGTGACACTTGCCCTATTTACCGAGTCCTAAAGTAATTAAAGTGTCCTTCAATATTCATCTAAGTTTTATTTCTTTGTTTTTTAAAAACCGAAATTCGGGAATCCTCATAACAATTTGGTGGCAGCGGTGGGATACCGATGGTGAAGGTATCCCTGGGACGTCTCCTTCTGGACTCATATTCTAAACTATTTTAAAGCATAAAAGTGTCGAAGTGCCAAAATTAACTCGAACTCAAATAAAATAATAATAATTCAATATTCATATCTATTTTCGGACATCCTAAAATCTGAATAACTTTTCCCGTGGGCATTGTGATTGTGTTCCTGTTTCGTGCCTGATTCCTGAGAGGGAAAGCCTCTTCAACTTCAACAGACCAAAGAAGTGGTCATGTTCCAGTACATTTTCTACGTGTTCCTGTAAGTCTTGAAAACATTATATTTCCCAGCGAAAGTGCAACTCATCTCTAACAATTCGAAAACAAGTGCGTGAAAGTGCGTAAACCCAGTGAACTAAACATAAAGGTTTATTTTCTTGTGCGCGTTACTAATTCTAATTTATTTTTTGTTTGCAAACTTTATATTCTAAATGTCTCACTGTTATTGTTAACCATTACTCGGAATTATCACTATCAAGACATTCGATACCGCACTCGCTCTTATCTAAACCTCACATTACAGTTGCTGTCTATTACACCGAACTACATCTTTAGTGGACGCGTTATAAAATTTGTTTAATAAAATGTCTCTTAAACTAGAAAAAAATGAAAATATTCAAATTGGAACTCTATTTAAATTTATAAAAACATTCGATGGCACACGTGAAAAATTGAATTCATTTCTAACTAATTGTGACAACGCAATTGATTTAGCTTCTGATACCCAAAAACCAATATTATTTAAATATATATTATCACAATTAGAAGGCAAAGCCGAAGTAGCTTGCTCCATTAAAGAATTCGACTCTTGGGACCAATTAAATAGTTTCCTTAAAACACAGTTCGGTGAAAGAAAACACTATGCCCATCTTATGACTGAATTACGGGAATGCCAACAACTAAATGAACCGGTTAACCAATTCGCATTACGCCTCGAAACTTGCCTTTCGAAGCTCTTAACAGAAGTAACATTATCTAATAAAAAGAAAAGCGAATTAGTTGGTCGTATAGCGGCTATGGAAGACTTAGCACTCCACACGTTTTTAATTGGCCTTAAGCCCGAAATTTCTAATCTAGTCCGCAGTAGAAACCCATCCACTCTCAACGATGCAATCAATTTTGCCGTCTCAGAGGAGAAGATCCTAAATTCGTATAATAAGCGTAATCCTCAAAGTTCAACATTACATCGTATTGCTTTTAAACCCCAATATCCTTCTCGTCCTTCAAACCATGATGTCAATTCTAAGCCGCAAATGGCTAAACAATATGACCGAGATAATAAAAATCTATTCTGTAGGTATTGTAAAAATCAAGGTCATACCATTGAAACATGTAGAAAACGCGAGTACAACAATAATCGGTTCAAGGCTAATCCATCTCCCAAATATCAAAAGCAACCTTATCAGGAGAACTATAAACCTGCTCGTGTTAATTGTGTAACCAGTGAAGATGACTATTATAATCCGGAATCACAACCATCCACGAGCACAAATGATACCCAATATGACGAAACCCACGATTTAAACGAGTAGTGGGCTCACGGAGGTGCCTCGTGAGGCCCAAAATACGACCTCTCACAAAATCCTTCCATGTCAACGGCACCAATTTTCCTAAATCCAAGGACCACACGGGTAACCAGCCCCAAGCAAGTGTCCATTCTCCTAAATCCAAGGACCACACGGGTAACCAGCCCCAAGCAAGTGTCCATTCTCCTAAATCCAAGGACCATACGGGTAACCAGCCCCAAGCAAGTGTCCATTCTCCTAAATCCAAAGACCACACGGGTAGCCAGCCCCAAGCAAGTGTCCATTCTACTAAATCCAAAGACCACACGGGTAACCAGCCCCAAGCAAGTGTCCATTTTCCTAAATCCAAAGACCACACGGGTAACCAGCCCCAAGCAAGTGTCCATTCTCCTAAATCCAAAGACCACACGGGTAACCAGCCCCAAGCAAGTGTCCATTCTACTAAATCCAAAGACCACACGGGTAACCAGCCCCAAGCAAGTGTCCATTCTCCTAAATCCAAGGGTCTCACGGGTAACCAGCCCCAAGTAAAAGCCCAAAACTGCTTTACTGACAATTTCCTGGAAGAAAATAAAATATATGAAATATCGTATAATCGAAATATATCCTTACCTCATGTCTGCATTCAATCATCCGTTTCTGAGAAACCACTTATTTTACTCGTAGACACTGGATCTTCGATCTGCCTTCTCCAAAAGACCTCTATTCAATCATACTCCGACCTGAAACTCAATGAAAACATAATTAAATTAAAAGGCATAGATAGTAAAGAAAATGCTGTACTTACCCTTGGTAATTTCGATATGAACCTTATATTCGGCAAAGAATCTATATCTTACCCATTTCACGTAGTAGAACCAATTGATTTCCCCTACGATGGTATCATAGGAAATAATTTACTTACCCATTATCAGTGTTCTATTGATTACAATCGTCATATTCTTAACCTAGGAATAAATAAAATTAAACTAAATTTCACAGACCCAATTTATCAAATACCACCTCGTTCAGAAATCACTGTAGAATGTTCAGTAAGTAACCCTGAATTAAAAGAAGGTCTCATTCTTGACCAACATATAAGTGATACGTTATTTATTGCGAATTGCTTAGCTAAAGTCAAAAGGAATAATCGAATTAACCTAACAATTCTTAATACTTCTGAAGACCCTGTCTCTCTAAACTCTAATCTGCAACTTACCTTACACCCGATCGACTATGAAACTTGTCAAGTACACAATACTTACCAAACAGTTCTCGACAGAACTAACGAAGTCCTTAACCTTCTCCGCGTTTCACATCTAAATACAGAAGAAAGCGAAGCCCTCTATGACGTGTGCTCGAATTATTCCGATATATTTCACTTACCTAATGATCCACTTAGCTCAACTGACAGTATTCAGCATGAAATCCGCACATCTTCTGATCAGCCCATTAACGTTAAATCTTATCGCTTCCCAGAAATACATAAGCAAGAAGTCAACTCCCAAATAAAGAAAATGATAGGTCAGAATATTATTAAACCTTCCTTATCTCCGTGGTCTTCTCCAATATGGATTGTTCCCAAAAAGATCGATGCTTCTGGTAAAAAGAAGTGGCGTATAGTCATTGACTATAGAAAGTTAAATGACATCACAATTGGTGAAATCTATCCTATTCCTAACATTGTTGAAATATTAGATCAATTAGGTAACTCTAAATACTTCTCTACTCTAGACCTTGCTTCCGGATTTCACCAAATAAAAATGTCTCCACAAGACGCTTGTAAAACCGCGTTCAGTGTTCCCCAAGGACATTTCGAATTCACTCGAATGCCCTTTGGTTTAAAAAACGCGCCAGCGACCTTCCAACGTCTAATGAATAATGTCTTAACAGGCCTTCAAGGCGAAAGATGTTTTGTTTATCTAGACGATATTGTCGTTTATTCACATGATTTAAATAGTCATATTCAAAATTTGACAGCAGTTTTTCAAAAACTTCGTAGTTTTAACTTGAAATTGCAACCAGATAAATGTGAATTCTTAAGAAAAGAAGTCGGCTATCTAGGACACATTATAACAGAAAATGGCCTAAAACCTGACCCAAATAAAGTTAAATCTGTTCAAGAATTCCCAGTTCCAAAGTGTCCGAAAGATATAAAATCATTTTTAGGTCTTATATCTTACTACAGACGTTTTATCCCTGAATTTTCAAAATTATCGAAGCCACTCTCCTCTCTTCTTAAGAAAAATGTATCATTTGTTTGGACAAATGAACAACAGTTAGCTTTTGAAACGCTTAAAGATAAGCTGACTAGCGCTCCAGTCCTTATTTATCCCGATTTCACAAAATCCTTTAACCTTACTTGTGATGCAAGTAACTATGCAATCTCTGCTATCCTGTCTCAAGGGCCAGTTGGCAAAGACCATCCCGTAGCCTATGCGTCTAGAACCTTGAACAAATGCGAAATCAACTATAGCACAACTGAAAAGGAATTATTGGCTATAGTTTGGGGCTGCAAAACCTTTAGACCGTACCTGTTTGGTCGTAAATTTATGATCATAACTGACCATCGTCCTTTAAAATGGCTTTTCAACCACACTGACCCGAGCAGTAAATTGCAACGTTGGCGTCTCCAACTTCAAGAATTTGAATACGAAATAGTCTACCGAAAAGGTAAGCTAAATTCAGCAGCTGATGCTCTTTCTCGTTATCCTGTCAACCCTGCATATCCTGCAGATCCTGATACTGAGCTTATAGATTTAGGTCCATTAGACATTAGCCCTTTCAATGCAGAAGTAGGTGACTTCAGTCCTTTAAATATTCCAAGTCCTATGAATTTACCAGATCCTCTAATTCCTGAAGAAATCCTGAGTCCCTCTCCAGAAGTTTTAAACGAAAATCCAAACATAGAAAGGGAAAATGAATTACAGCCTTCCGCTAACCAAGTTCCCGGAACACAGTCTCTGCCTTTAGATTCACCTGATACTTACTCAAAGTTCCTGAAAGTTCCTCGGACTGTAACGTATGACACAGTGATTTCCGAGTTCAACGATAGCCTACTAAAAACTCAGAATAAAGTCTTAGTAATACCTACATCGCTTGATCTAGACGAATCTATTCCCTACGTCCAAGAAATCTTATCAAATTCGCCAGATTCCGAGTCGTTTATGAATTCAGAGAGAACCCTACATTCCTATAAACCATTATTGGTCGCTGATAAAACCTACTATTTCCTATTTATTAAAGTACACCACTTTGACAATTGTACCTATAGTGATATCTTCGAATCCTTAAAGAATCTACGTAATCACCTAATGTCTCTTAACGAGGCTATTCATAAAATTAGTATTACTGACTTCAAAAATCCATTTGATAAACATACATATATTAAAATTTATAATATGCTAGCTCACCTCTTTCACAATACATCAATTCAAATTCAGGTGTATCGCAATAAAATATATTATCCTAGTCCTTCTGAAGTTCAGAAAATTCTCCGTGAGAATCATGATATTCCTATCGCTGGGCACCTTGGTGCAAATAGAATGTTTAATAAAATTCGAGAGCAGTATTTTTGGAAGAATATGAGGACGGAAATAGAAGATTATGTAAAAAGGTGTAATTCTTGTCAGACCAACAAAGCTCTTAGGAAAATTAACCGTGCACCCATGCAGATAACTAGCACCTCCACTGCCCCCTTTGAAAGAATGTCTCTTGATATAGTTGGTCCTCTTCCTGAATCCGGCACAGCCAAAATTAAATATATTCTAACACTTCAGGACGACCTAACTAAATATTCAATAGCATATCCAATTCGAAGTACTACCGCCGAAGAAACCAGCGACTGCCTGATTCACTTTATTTCTTTGTTTGGCATACCAAAAACTATCCTTACTGATCAAGGCACAAATTTTACAGCAGAGCTATTTAAAGAAACCTGCAAATTTCTAAAGATTAAACAGCTGTGGTCATCTCCATACCATCCACAGACACAAGGCGCTCTGGAAAGAAGCCATTCCACCTTAAAAGAGTACCTTAAATCTTACATATCTGAAAACCAAGACAATTGGCCAAAATATGTATATACTGCTATGCTCGCCTATAATACATCTATACATTCAACAACAAATTTCACTCCCTACGAGTTGATTTTCGGTCATAAACCAATCCTTCCTAATTCCATATATGAACCTAACACGAATGCCTCGTATCCGGACTATATTAAGATGCTTCAACATCGCCTTAAATGCACGCGTGATAAAGCCGTCGAATTTATAAAGAAGTCGAAAGAGTCTTCCAAAGCCTATTACGATGCCCGCACAAGACCTGTAAGTTACCATGCTGGTGACTATGTGTACCTTAAAAATCACCTCCGTATGCGTAAGGCTCTATCTCCGGTCTGGAAAGGCCCTTATAAAATTATTAAGGTTAATGGTAGAAATAGTGTAACGCTATTAATAAATAGACGACACGTGTCCCATCATTTTGATGAAATAAAATTAGCTCATCGCCGTGACACCGTGTCATAATCACTTTAAGCTTGTTTTAACTTAACGTAATATTTAAGTTTAGTTAGTCTTAGTTTAACTCTTAATTATTCCTTTACAGTTCTCTGTCTTCCGCAAAAGCAATGTTCATCACAAGTTCCACGAATGCTTCCGATATATATTTTGACCCCATTGGGTCATTAAAAATGATAGACGGTTTCCTTAGCGTACTAATTCCAATACATATTTCATTTATTCAACCGCATATTAAGAATCTTAACGGTGTGATAGGCACTTCTAAGTTCCTATGTAAGCAGACTGCTCTGTATACCGATATCGAGTGTCTTAATTTGCACCAGCCGTTATCAATAAGATACAACGACATTATTCGAGATTACGATTCTATTTCTCACTTAATTGAATCAAGGTCTAAACGTTCAGCCTGGTTTGGGGGTATTGGCACCCTATTCAAAAATCTATTTGGTACTATGAACGAAGACGACGCAATAAATTATAGTAACGCTATTCAATTAATAGAGAAAGATCAATCTAAATTATCCGAATTAGTCAAACAAAATATATTAGTAACTACTTCAACACTCTCTTCAATAGAAGACTCAGTAAATAAAATTAGTGTCAACGAGCAGAGATTAAATGATGCTATTGATGACATAGCTTTATTCCAAAAGAACTTGACCTTGTTAGCTGATAAATTAATATTAAAAACTAAATTCAATGGAATGTTAAATTTATTAGAAAGTAGTCTCCTAACTTTATCTTTTAAACTAGAAGACACTGTAAACGCTATTATGTTTAGTAAATTAAATATTTTGTATCCTTCTATTATAAGTCCAAAACAGCTATTTACAGAGCTTGTTAATAATTATAGGTTTTTAGCTGATAATCATCAATTTCCTTTAAGTTTAACTTTAGAAAATATACACACTTTAATGAATGTTTCAGAAATTGCGAGTTATTATAATAATAACAAAGTTGTATTTGCCTTAAAAATACCTTTAGTAAATTCCAGGAGCTATGATTTATATCATAACATACCTTATCCAGTTTCTGTAACCCATGATACTTATACTATGATCATTCCCTCTACTAAATATCTAGCTATTAACAGAGATAGATCATATTATAGTAAATTAGATAATCTAAGTAGCTGTAAGACAATAAATAGCCAGTACTATATATGTGACAACCTAGATACTTACTCGTGTGCCAGGACTCCGATCTGCGAATCG
>NC_039501.1:1370441-1419873 GCF_003590095.1 Trichoplusia ni
TGTAACTTTCTTTTCAATAGATTTCTTATGAGCGCTCCCTTTTAGTTGAAAAACTATTGCAAAATTTTCATGAAACGGATCCGGATTATTGATATATCTCTTTATTTTTTACGCGTATTTATAAGATTCGCCCGATTAGTTTCGGACCCAATTGGAGTCCTGGAGCCTGGTAAATTAATTAAAAGACGGTGATAAAAAAAGATTTTCTAGCCTTGTGTAGCTTGGGATTTTACAAATATTTAGTTATATACACAAGACAAGACAGTCTGAGTCTTGTGTTCGTGGATCACACAATGTTCGTTTAATGCGATCGAACTTAAACGAACTTTAAAAGCACGGTTTATGTTAATTTTGCTAAATTATTATTAATATTGTTATTATTTAGTAAAACATGGTCACGTGGTACATATCATACGAGTAAATTACTGATTATGTAGATCAATGAATGCCTTTAACAACATAAAATATGGTACTTTACACTCATTAGTAATCCCATCGTTAGTTAATGTCAGTGATTTGTGATAGTATTATCTACTTCTACTTCAAAACAATAAATCTTCGAAGGTGGTGATCAACTGCGGTATAGTCCGCGGCCTCAAATACAACCAGGCGACGGCGACGTTTCACCAGTGGCGGGACGCGAGACACGTTTACGGCCTAAACTTCTCTTGTAGAGAAGATGCTGACAGTTTCGCGAGAGCCATGATGCATACGCTGGAGGTGAGTGACGTCATTGTTGTTACGATACACCCGTGTATACGAAGTTTTGATAAATAGTTCAGCCAGATATTATCGTAGTAAGAACTTTTTTTTCAGCAATTGCAGTACAATACCTAGAAACACTTTTTCTTAAACGATAAACTTTATTGTTTTAGATTAAAGACCGTTTTTCGTTTTTTGTGAACGTGTTAATCTCTGCAAAGATTAAACTATTTTTAGTAGGTAACTGATTGACTGAGGCAATTGTAATACAGACTTCGGAGAACTAGTCGTAATAACGTCTTATTTCTAAAGTACAAAACGTAATTTCTTACAATTCAGACTTCAATCAAAATTCACGATTTCTTCTAGGATTGTGATAAAGGATTGCGAGTAAAACGACTCCTATTTTGTCATTAGATCCTAGCGAACAAGCCGGCGGGCAACTCGGCGCCGCCGCCCCCCCAGCCGCCCAACCCACCGGTGCCCTACAACGGGCACAACGCGCACACCTACGACGAAGACATGGGGTACAGGTATTATCATTATAACATGGATATATTATATCCATTTTTATTTTTGTTCGTTTTATTTTTTTTTTATTTCATCGGATCTCAATTTTTCTTCCACTACTTTATGATATTTTTTTGTTATAGGTTTTGATTATTTTAGTAAAACTAGACTTATGTTTATACATGGTCCGGTGCCTATAACTATTGACCTGTTCTGCTTGACTGCTGTTCGAGACTTTTACAATCTTTAGAATTGAAGAGTATCGTGAAAAAGTATTATTGAGCTATCCCTCAATAATACTTTTCCTATTACTTTTTATGGAGTCTGTAAACGTTTACTGCAGGTTGTGATCACAGAGCCACAATGACTTAAAGTAATAGTGTTGTAGGGGTGGAAGGGAGATACCACACCTAGAAGTTTGCCATCTCGCTTCCACTACTACAATCAGCGACTGTCTTATTTTAAAGAGCTGGAAGTAAGCCCTCAGCTTTCTTAAAGTTTCTAAATAAGATAACAAATCTGATTTCGGACTTCGAATACCTAGTGTCTCATCCCCCACCCCTCGAACAGAACGATGACGCGGGAGGACGCGGCCATCTTCCAACAGCCGCAGTACCACGCGCCGCACAACCAGCAGCACCCGCAGTACCTCGCCCAGCCCAGCCAGTACCACGCGCCGCATCATCATCATCAGGTATGATACCTTCTACGTCCAGAGATAGGGATCGTTCTCATAAGAAAAGTGGAGGCTTAACTCCAAGGAGAGGCATTTAATGACTGAGGCCTGCCGGAGTTCTGCATAGGAGGTGTGCATAGCATGCACGAAAGCCTCAATAGAGGAAAAATATTAATATGAATATGTGATGTGCTACTTTAAAAAACTCAAGGATGGAGCGAGGTGATTTTAGCATCAGTGATTTTCTCAAATCCTTAAACCGTCCTGTGTCTCAGTTTGAAATAAATGAAGCGTGCCCGAAAAATACGGTTGCATAATACTCATCACTTCATGACTTAGTAAACAATGTTTTCCTAGAAATGGTTAACAATAAACAATAGTGCGTTTATCCGTTTACATACGATTTTTCTTACTACTACATATGACATTTAAAAACAAAACGTAAGCACTTTGATATTTTCCCGTCTTCCCATCAAATCCTAAACTACATTATGTGACTGTAGCCGCAACAGCCGACCCCACCAGCGCCGCCCCCACACGGCGTGCACCACACGCTGCCGCATCAGCCCAGCCAGCCGACACCAGGACACCATCGTACTAATAGGTAAGAGGAAACCTTATGTGGTGGAGGAGAAATAGAGGATATGGTAGCCTAAAAGGAAAAAAAAAATTGTTTTTGGGTTCTGAGATCAAAATTTTCACGGTGATTTGCTTTTTGTAAGAGAGGAGTGGGATTTTTCGGGTGAGCCATAAAATAAGAGGGATAGCGAAAAAATTGGCCATTGCATCTTAACATACAGATTCTGATGGCTTTTAGATTGTAACCTCTAACCTCTCTTCTCGATCACCTTTCTATACAGAACAAGTAGCAATAACGAACTTGTTGTACTTCTATCAACATGTAGGTTCTATAACCACCTAACCAACACAATGATTTCCATTCAGCGCGCCCATGCCACCCAACATGACTCTGTCAGCGGCGGCGGGCGGGCCGGCCGCGCCGCCCCCCGTGCCGCCTCATCAGAACTTGCCGCACCAGAACCTGCCGCCACCATCCAATGTGAGTACCCAGAAGAATTTTCTATTATTATTGGATTTCTTTCAACATCAGCAGTGTGAACCTCCGTAAATTTTATTGCATTGTAACTTTTTCAGTGCATGGTTGGATATCGGTTTTCATTTTAAATGTTACCATTTTGCTACATGATACTAGTTTCTTTTTTACGCGGTTTTGCATACATAAATAATAATTTATAAGATTACCCTTTTTAACACGCTTTTATTAGCTTCTTTTTAAATAAATTCTGAAGTTATAACCCGGCTTCTCTCCATAGGAATGAAATTTTCAAATAAAAACTACTGATCCAAACTTGATTAAATTAGGACCAAAAAACAGTTATTTCAAGATACATGAAAAAAAAATGTAATTTGAAAATCAATTCCTGACTCGTGTATTTCGCCTCACAGGGTCCACTAGCGCCACCTACCCCGCCGGCCGCGCCGCAGCCTCCACCAATGGTTAGTTTTCCTTTCACTCGACTACGAAGTTATTTAAAATAAGTTTCTCCCATAATATGTAACGTTTGGATAACTGGAAGATTGGGGATACTCTTATAGTAAAACTATTGCCATTGCAAAAGATTTGCTGTGAGAGGTGGTGGTAGATCCCCAGTCTCCAAGGAGAGCGGGGGGGGGGGGGGGGTAGAATGAAAAAGAATGATATATATCTGTACATACGTATATATATAGTGTGTATGTGATTTTCATTTCAATTAATTCGGTTCGAGTACCTCATTTAAATATTCCTTATAATTTTCGTAGTCGAGTCTCTGTTCCTTTAGTATAAGTTAGTTCTATAAGTTGTATGAGTTCCGATACCGGATTTGTTTGCGACTAATTCATTTGTTATGTATGCGTGACACCTACTTGAATGCTGTGAGCGTTTGGGTACCCGCTTAGCGAGGTAATGCATGGCGAACGCGACGGTCTACCGCCAGCCTTCTTCGACCTTCAAGCGCCCGTGGTCGAGACATGGACGGAATGTGCAAGAAAACAACTTTGGAAATGACGCTTTAGCGATTCGAATATATGGTATAAGGCTCGATGAAGCTCGATGAAACTCAATGCTTGATGGAATGGAAGCCAAGTCACCCACGGAAGCGGTTTCAAAAATCGTCTACGGTATTCCGGACTAAAAACACCATCCCTTCGTAAATCGGAACGAGTGAGACCAGTCTTCGGACGTAACTGCTACGGGGGGTTCTGACCCTGAGCCTGTTCGAGACCAGCGTCAAGCGGGGGTCCGGGATCCGGCGCTCGGGGGTCGACGACGTCATGCAAGTTTAACTGGCAACATTACAGGGAATTAGATTAAGTTGTGTATGATTGTGGTTTCTTTGTAATTTCATTTCACCCTGGAGAGAATGTGTATTTACCTTTGGTTATGTAAATAGTTCTGTGGTAACAGATAAAATCTGTTGAGCGAATGTTGTTAGTAATAGTAGTAGTAGAAGTAGTAGTAGTGTTTAAGTTGATATTCAGTTGTGAATTCATTTGTAATGTAGATTTGTAAGGGTTATGAACGAAATAAAGGCCTTTCATATTATTTGCCGTTCAACCGCTTGGTTTCGGCCAAGCGGTTGAACGGTTGTAAATAACATTAGCAGGCGGGAGTGACGCCGGCCGCCGGTCCCCCGCCGCCGCCCCCGCCGCCCGCGCCCGGCGCTGCGCCCCCCGCGCCCCCGGCCGCGCCCCCGGCTGCGCCCGCGCCCGTGACGTCACCGCCGCCACCCCCGCCGCCGCCTGCGCCTGCGCCCCCGCCTGATGCCACCGGCCTGGCCGCGCAGCTGCAGCAGGCTAGACTTAAGAGACAAGCTAAGGTAAGTCACTCTGGAACATATATCGGATTTAATAAAAAAAAACTGGAATGGAATTTGAATCACTTCGCCTATTTTACTCAAGGGGTTAATTTTCAATGCATTAAAAATATTAAACAATTGTTAAGTTCAATGTGAAGTTTGAACTCCATTTCTAAAGCTGTTGTTGTCTTTGTAATTCAAGTATCAATAGCAGTTTAACGTACACTTCACAGTCGACTCTTCTTTTTTGAGCAGCCCAATAACTTTATTTTTATTTTTAGCTATTTGTAAATATCCTTATTTACCTGAGACTATCCGCATTTTGAACAACAGTTGACTTAGTATATTTGCAACCAGTTCACATCTCAACGTATCTTATTTCATCCACTCCAGACGAACGGCGTCCCAAGCGCGGAGGCAGCCTCTCCCCCTGGCGGGGCGGAGCACTCGGGCTCGTCGTCCTCGTCGGGCGGGTCGGCGTCGGGCGCGCGCGGCGGGACGCTCTCCTGCATGATGAACGAGATGGCGCGCACGCTGGCCCGCCGCCGGGCGCATCTCGACAGGGCCGAGGTCAGGATACACTACACGTTTTCTACATTGTCTCGGGTCTGGCTGTTTGTGGTATAGTTACCAGCACGGATCTTGAGCGCTAACCTTCACCTGCGCAGAAGTGATTGTGTCCCTTTTGCGATATGAATCATAACCGATATGAGGGATTCGTTGAAATTCGTCTTTTGCTGCAGTTGCATGCTCCTCCGGACGACGAGTACACACAATTGATTGGCGTTTTTTTTACGATGCGCAAAGCTATCCCCACTGTTCCGCCGAGCGCTCAAGATTCGTGCCGGTAACTATACCTTCGTTGTATCTGAATTCCATAACACAAGTGTGTTTATGAAGTTTATAAAGGATTATACCGCATTGCTATACACCGACGCAAAAGCGAGGATGACGTACCACGGTGGTTTAGGTTTAGTCAGTAAGAGAGAGTCCATGAGGATTCCCTCACCTTACCAAAATAAGGAAGTCGTGAAGACTGACTTGAATTAACTGAAAGACGTCTTGGAACAGCCTGTGAAGGGGGGATGAGAGTTTATAGGGTGTTCTAGAAACTAGTGGCGAAAACCGGAACTTAGCTGTTACAACAGTGATGCTTTGATAGGCGTCGTTAATTTTCCACTTGTTTTGTTTGTTAGCTGGAAAATAATAATATTAATAGCCTGTTACAAAATGTAACGAATATTCGTGCGTATTTAGTTAGCCGTCAGTAATATATTGAGACTTAATACTTGCTTAAAAAAAATAAGGGATTTTTCCAAAACGCATTATCTCATGATCTTTAAAAACATGTTTTCTTTACCCACTTATTTCAGGAGTCATCGACAGACAACTCAGTGAACAACACTCCCATGAAGACCTGGGAGCGGTCGGCGACGCTCCCGCACCGCCTGCCCGCCGCATGTAATGGCACCGCTTGTGAGTCGCCGAGCTGTTGCAGTAGTTTTTAATCTTATTGTTTACGTCATCATTTTTGTTCAGTAAAGAGCTGTGTTATAGACTTTATCAGCTCGTTTCTTTTTCAATATTTTTTTCAACTTTCCATCTTATTATTAAATAAACATGTTGTTTTTGGCGCCTTATTGAATAAAATGTACTGGTACATTTTATCGCAAAAATTTCGAAAATCATTTTTTTATATCTTCCCTAAGTAGTTTTTATGTATCAATTTAATTTAAAAAATGAACTTTCCTGCAACATTATTTATCGATGACTTTAAACTTAATCAAACTTACACGCTAGAAGTACATTTTTTTTTACGATTATTTCAGTATTTTAGAGCTAACAGCTATCGCAATCAAAATTGAACCTTAACTCCATATTTATTGATAACGTATTCCCTTGCAGCCAACTCAGAGTCCACGACACAACAGCAGCCACAATCCCCTCGCTCCGTTCGCAAAAGATTCGGTTCTGCCAGCGAAGAAACTATACTTAAGGTAATGATTATACATTTTTATTTATTGCATTAATATAGTGCTGACTGTTTCAACGGACTTTGTTATGTATACTTGAATTTAAGGTACCATTTATGGGGTTGCTTGTTTACTTTTTTATAAAGATATTCACCCATCATTCATTGCAATTTTTCTTGGACTTATATTTGAAAATAGACTAAAGTCGATTTAATCAGTCGAGGCATTTTATATTTTATTTGGAAATGGTTTTACGAAGTTATTTTATATTTTATTTACCTAAACGATTGACTTGTGTTAACTATAATTTACTTTTTTAAAGTAAATAGCCTTACCTTGCTTAGACTAATAAAAAAGTAATTAGTGAATAGGTATACGGACCATAATTTGCACATTTGGCATATCAATTAAGCCAATCAATAACTAGTATATGTTGCATCAATCACACCAGTCCCAATCAATTAAACATTCCTTATATTTAAAGCATTTCTCATACTAAAATCATCACCCATCCACCCATAGCAAGTGAACGGCGGCAACGAGGGCGGCTGCGTGTCGGCGGCCGAGTGGGACGCCTTCAAGCAGGAGATGATGCGCGAGATGCGCCAGCAGCTCAACCAGATGAAGAAGGAGATATTAGACGGTATGTACATACATAACTGTTTAGAATAGGTACAATAAACTGGTCTATTGGTCCAGTGGTTAGTGACCCTGACTGCTGTACCAGAAGTCGTGGCTTCGATCCCCAACCCAGGACATATTTTTGTGTTCAAAATCAAAGTCAAAAGATTTCGTTTCAAGTAGGCCGTTTTCCATTCACTTTTAAAACGTTACAGTAATGACTCTATTTGCACGGTTCAAAAGTGTCATTCTTATGAAACTCCATAAATTACTCTTTTTAAAAATAAATGTAGTTGTGTATGTTGACCACAATCATAATATGTTGTGTGTTTGTATGTATTCAGAAATGTATAAGTATGTTTATAATTGTCTTGTACTCGGATTACAAGGTTCGCTTAGTTTGAAACTAGACGGCGTTGTGTAAAAGTTTTGTAGTCATACTTTATAACTTGAAGTACACTAAACAGATTTATATCATAATATTTAGTCAAATACCGACAGAGTCAACATTGTTCTCTGAACCCACAATAAGTATAAATGTTTAACCATAATTATTTATATTCCAGCTATGAAGGCAGAGTTCGCGCGCAGGTAAGGCCGCATGTCGCGCCGAGTGAAGCTAGTCCCCGACGCCGAATGAACACATATTTTATTGTATACTCTAATACAGGCCATCGGCCACACACTGGCCCAACACCTTCAAGGATTTTCAACTTCATCTCCAATATAATAAGAGCTAGTTTTAAACAAACAGCTCGCGAGTCAACGCAGCCTCAGTTTACGACCTACATTTTTGACATTCGATTTAATTTAAGGCCTCAATTTTGACATTTATTTACAATACCTTCGTGATATTTTTATTATTAATTAATTAATGTTGCATTTATGGTACATAATAATTGTACTGTGTTGAATGTTTGTGGGGATTTAATATTAACATAAAATATATGTTCATAATATAGGCGCGGATTTATGTGATCAAATGACGTATTACGTAACTTAGGGAGCTAAGGGTCAGTGTGGACATGTTAAAAAAACAACGATGTACATGGCAACACCATTGTATTAATGTTGCCAATTAAAAATCGGTCTATAACGTCACTCGTCAAAACGTGATTTGATATCGATTAGAAATGTTGTAATCGATTTGGTATCGATATGTAATGAAGAACATAGACTTAACGCACGAATATCGAAAGCATAAAAGCAGTTGTGTTTTTTAATTTTATACTTAAATAAAATATTTATTCGGGTACGTATTATACGTAGTGATAAGATGTCGAATGTATTACACTTAGTATTTAAAATTTTACTTTTTGTTTTCTTACTAATATCGAGGAAAATCCAAAAAAATATGTACATTTAAAGTATAGTCAACAAGAGTACACGTACGTGAATTTTTGTTTCTAACACCACCCCGTTACATAGTCTAATTAAAAAACGAAAATAAAAAGTAAAATTTTAAATATAATAATGTGGTTTTTAAATAAAATAAAAAATATATAATTGTACTATCCAATTAGCGTCAAGTTATATTAGTATTATTCTATATTTATTGACTAATAGGCTGCGCCGATTTAGAATAGGTTAATATACATTATATGCTATGGGTAAACTAATATTACATGTATGTAAACAACTGAACTAGGTAATGAGCAGTAATGATAAAATCGACTAATAATCGTATACATATAATCGACTAATTTATTTTTATCGATAAGTACATCACTAGTGTAATTGAAAAGTGAGGAAATTTAATTTTATTTATCGTTTATGTACGTACAATATTTCTATCATACTGTCTTAAAATTTGTAAGGCCACTTTACTCAAAATTTAAAACAAAACCCTAAAACTGAAACACATATTTTCATTCCACCTGTCGCTACTATATACCTTAAAGTGACAGAGATACAATGACACTTAACAGCGCCTAAGAAATACTACTTTCCTTTAACTGGGCGATGTTTTAATATCATAAAGGCTAGGCTAAAAGAATAAAAATGCCTTCAACCCTATAAAAGGAAACCCCATTGGTTTTGAACTGTTCATTACCTAAATATTTAATTCTGGTGAATAATTAATACACCTACAGGTCACCGTAGACTACTTCCCGATAGAAAGTCTTCCATACGACATAAGGTTCAAAATTGTTTGTTCCGATTTTAGTGGCCTCTTCACTAGCCAAAGCAAATTACACTTAACACTTTTGCATTAGAATCCAAATTCAATCACTCACGTTAAAATTATACTTAGTTTTCTGTAAACATTCCTAATGATATGACTTTCTAGGCCGTCAGTGCAATACAATATAAAATCTAAATAACTTTATATATAAATTGCGTCATTTTAACTAGGTATTCTTGACAAGGACACAACTACAATCTTTTACAATAGAAAACTCAAATGTATGGAAATTACATTTCGTTTCAATATCACTTGTCTTTGACCTGTCAACTCCATACATGCAAACAAACTGACGTAAGAAAGTACTTCACTATATGATGTCCTTGTACGATCATTTGTCTCTATATTTTATATGAAAAAGACAAAGACAGCATGTCCCTAAAGGCCACATATTTCAGTATCGTTTATATAGCCATTGAATTGACGTTGATACAGTTACCACGAATAGTGATTTGGCCGAATAACATGAGTGACATCTCTAGTTAATACTCGAATATAGTCTTATTTTACTCTCCAAACGGTCAAGGCCAGAAAAAGTAATTAAATTCCATGCTTAAGTCTATTTTTATCGAATATAAAACTATTACACATTTTATAGGCAACACTTGCACTGACTAAAGAATTCCTATTTATAAGCTTTGACTGAACTCTTTCCATTCCGTTCTAAAAAGACAGAATTTTGGACTTGTGGACTTGAATTTTTAATATTTCACGGAAGAAAATCAAATCTGGGTTGCAGAGACACGGTTTAGTAGTTTTCTTCTTCTCTTAGATTATGGTTGATATACAATCTGTTGTCAAGAGCTTAAACCACCCTCTAAAGTAGGCGTCGTTAGAAAGTTCTCGCGTTTTCTCAAGACGCGTTCCTCCGCCTGTTTTCATGATATCTATAATGCGATTCATCGATTCGATAAGAAGAAGATTGTCATTGGTGTTTTAGTAGTATAGTTGAGTTGTATCCAAAAACATTTAACAAGTCGCATAAACAAAGTCAGATCATTCATAATCAGCCTATCTAAAATCGACTTCTAATGAGGCTTGGCTTATAGACTCACTTTTGGATAATCCTCAAAGTAGATTGTTACAATAACTTCATTGGTAGCTGCGTCCATGTTTGAAGAGTCCTAAGGTCTGGTTAAACCGATGTCACATTCTTGAGCACTGCTCAAATGACTCTTGGGACCGATGGCTTAATGTGCTCTCTCAGACAGGTTTACAGAACATTGTAAATATCCTCTTATTCTCGATAGTTTTATAAATGTATAGGAATAAGTCGAGAAGATCTAACATGAAATGGTGCCATCAAAGAATGAGGCTGATTTTATCTAAACCGAGTTTTGCTGGTTGGTCTTTGTATATCGGAAACTTGCATTGCCTAGTTTACAAAGGACTTCTCATTATTCTTAATGTGTTACATACAGCAAAGGAATTTGAATAAAAGGAACATCTCTCCATAAATCTAGTTCGGCATTAAAACCACGAAAACATAGCAAAAGTCCAAAATAACAGCGTATCAGCTATCATCGGGATCAAAAGCCAACATTCAAAGCACCATTTCTCCGTGGGGGGACGGATTAGAATACTATTCCCCCCCGTCGCCGGGCAAGCGAGTCGTAAGAGGCGACGAACCCGGCCGAGGTGGTAGGCGCTTACCAGGGATTCTTGTTCACAAGGGTCCCGGGTAAACCCCGACTGGATCGACACCACCCTCTTACTTAAGTCTGTGGAGATCTCTCCCTGAAAGTAAGAGGACGGACTGCCTCAGCTACGTATACGGAAAAGTTGCGCCTCGAGTCATTGATTACATTTCTCCCTACTTTCGATGAAATCAATAACTCGAGTCATAAAAACTTTTCCAGCATATGTATCTGAGGAACGTGTCCGTTGCCAGTGACTTTTTATACTTGCATCCTTTACCGCTAGATTTTGTTCCTTGCGTTGCTATTTAGCGTTCTGCCGCTGTACTTCTTTCAAACCTCTACCCGACTATATGTCGGGACATTAACTTTCGTTGGGCTAAGCGACGGGTTTCACAGTACTGCTGTATCCGCGGTGCTGTGAACATCAGCCTCTTGGCCCTTAGGCCCGACTCGGGGTACCTTTTCATCTTGGTGTTGTCGTAGTGTAGTTTGTAGGTACCAGGGGTCGGATTGAACGACATTATCTCGTGCTTTCCGCGCAACCCCCACTCGGGCCGCATTGTCCCGGCTGGCTCCCGGCTCGTCGAAAACAGCTGCCACAACTCTACTCCCCAGAATGTCAATTGTTGGTAACTACTGACACTGACATTCAATATGTAACATCTCGGAGGAGCGGTGTGTTCAGACAAGCCGGCTGGCCCGTGCAGTCTCCTCGCGTCCCGCCGGCCTTGACGGCGGTGAGTCGACTTGAAACTCGACTCAGAACGGGCGCGAAGAGACGTGGGAAACACTTTAATTTCCGCACCATCAGTAACGATTGCTTTAATTAATTTAGGATCACCTCATCTGTAAATACTCTGTCTGCTTGACGCGACCATCTTGCGTCAACCGACGTGTTAGCTATCGCGAACATCAGCGTTAGACTAGTCACGTCCGCAGGCGTCACCCAAGAGTCTTCGACAACCGGCTGGTTTGGCAAACCGCTTCTTTAACAACGGATCGAAAGGCTCTTCTTGTACAGTCCGTGTAAATAACCCTTAGATATATCGATGGCGACAGTGCCAAGTCGTCACTTTCCTTGATGCTGTCGCGTCGGTATCTAGGCTAGACCCCCAGTCGACGCGAGGCTGTTCCGTGGTGAACTGTAGTACTGGACACATGCGATCGTGAGATGTAAGTTCTGAGTCTCTACCGCCAGTCTTAAAGGAATATTATTGCATTTGTGGAAGAGAGACGCTGCTATACTTCGTGTAGTGGCTGTCACGCTTCCATAACTTCAATAATGTTCTTTTGAGATACGGCGGTAGGCCATAACTAACATCTTACGATCGCATGAGCTCTCTATCACAGTTTCGGCGCGTTCGTCGTTTGCCGTGTCTCTGTGGCTCCGCATTAAGCTAGATTTGATTTTCTTCCTCTTCGATTAGGTCGTTATGCTATCACTTATTTCTACCGTATTCTCAGTTCCAAAATTTACTCTATTTACGTATTTTTTGTGATTGTTTGGTAACTAAGTTGGGCTTACACTCTTCGTTGTTTTAAAACTTCTTCTTCTTTATCCTGTTTTCAATTTCCACGTTTTGTTGGAACATGTAAGATTCGCGTTGTACTGAAGATAATTGATCGAAAGTGTTTGGTGAAGGGGTTTCTTTGAGATTCTGTGTTGTTTGTGTCAGATACCCGAAAAACAATCCCGTTTTCAGGTATATGTTACTGCATCACTGAGTCAGAAGTTTCCTCTACGTCATCAATTTTGGTCCATTCGTTTTAGAGCAACGGAAACTTATGTGTTCCACGATCTAGTTCTGTGTTCCAGGCGTGATCGAAAAATGTGAAAATTTTACGCAAAATAAATCAAAGAAGTTGCTTTATTACAACTCTATTTTAATTATTTCGAGTGTCTCATTATCTAAGGATCATTTGCATTTTGCTCTAAGGAGATTTGAAACGACTATATAACCACGAGAAAAGTCCTCGACGCGGCTTCGTTTTAGTTTTTAAACAGCTTAAGGCTTGTTCATTTTTTTGTTGGCAATACTGCTGCAACAAATAACATGTGACGCCATTGTTGTAGATGTCGTGTGCCAATCATTTTCTGACAGACATAGCGATTCTGTCGGGGTGATCGGGGAGTGATTGACCCATTGCAGAAACAACAGTAGCGCCATAAGCGCTGTTATAGATTCGCTCAGGTACTGAACAACAATGGTCTTGAAACTAATTTATATACGATCGCTTTTAACGTTAGGTTCTTCACGAATCGCGGAATAATCGACGTTATCTGCTATCCTACTGATCGCTACATAAATTAGTTTTTGGCCAGTGTTGGACTACTACCAAACGAACTTATAACAACGCGGTACGTTTTCTGAAAATAGGTTGTTTTTACACAGAGCTATTATTGAAGGCCAACCCCTGCAGCTTAAAATAATATTATTGCCACAACTGCGATAATATTATCTTAAGAGATGGTGGAAGGCTCCCTGTTTCAATGCTTCCCATCGTTTCGCTATTAACAATTCTGTCGACCGCACTTGGACTGATTCCCAATGAGAAATGTTTCATGACAATGCTATCACTAGTCAACCAAATACATAATCTTTGTGGAATCAACCCAAGCTGTAATTAAGTGGGTAGGCAGACATTGTACTTAGCGAATGCTGGTAGCATTGGATTCGAAAATAGCGCTGTGTTTGATAACCACTTTTTTGAGAACGTTGTTTTGCCAACCTGCAACTGCAACTGTCTATGAGTTTTTAAACTTTTCCGCTCTCTCTCTTCCAACGCATTTGATTTGATAACTTTGTTAGGTGTGCAAAAAATAAAAATTGAAAATTTTTAACTTGACACTTCACAAAGTTAGTCGAATCAAATGCAAAGGTTATTTCCAAAATCGTTACTCTGTTAGGGAGTTGTAAAAATCTACATTGAGTAGAATTACACTAAAAAACGATTTGAAAACCCCCAAACGCAGTAACGGTTTTGTAAATTTTGACATTTGTCAATCTGACAGCCAAAAGAGCGGGAAAATTTGACATTATAGCTGTAGACCGAGAAATACCGGCCTATTTGTAAAATTAAAACTTAAACAATTTTCATAGACTTGATGTTATATACGGAGATGCAGTTTTCGAACGTTTTACGTAGATCCTCTTTTGGGATTTCATATTCATTAAAAACAGTTCGCTTTTGCGTACGCATGTCGCCTACATGATGAGATGTAAAGACAGTTTTTTCAACTATTACTTAAACAAGTATTAATCATAATAATGTATGTTACACGTAACTTCAATTGAAGTGAATGTAGAAAGTTTCCACCATTGAATATTCGAGATTGAGTTAAAACTGGTGCTCGCCGTCATGTATGTATTCCATTTTTATTTAATGACTGACTTGCATTTAATATAGAAAAAATATTTTTCATTTTTATCTTCTAAAAATATAATAATACCCGAAAAATCGTACATTAACAAAATTCGTAGTGATATATTATTGTATAAGTAAGGCTAAGTATTAAAATGTTTAAAAAGGAACTAACCAAATTTAGTTGGGTTAATTTAATTATATTATTGGTCTCAGTTATGTCAAAGATAGAAGAATGTATGCCATTTAGCGAGGAATCCTGTAATAACGTATCGACTCCATTTTGATTTGTTTTTATATTATTTTGGAGTCCTATAGTTATTGTATTATAATAGTTCTTTGAGAACTAACGATGTTTTAGTCGATTTTCTAATTTACAAAAAAACAGTTATAGAAATATACCACTTAATAATTCAATAATAAGATAATAATAAAATATGTGTAAGTAAATGTGTAACCAAAGTACGAATCTTAATTCAAACATATATCGATAGTGATGTACCCCATGTGTTAGAAAATCGACTAATTAGAAAAAAAATATCCAGTATTTTTATTTTGTTTAAAAGTAACGACTTAAATTCATATTTTTGTTAGTAATTTTTTGTGGTGCATTAATAATGTAAGATGGTTAATTGTTAGGTGTGAAAAATATTCTTGGAAATACGATATATTAGTAAACATATCTGAACAAACTAAATAAATTATCCACATATATGTAATAAAAAACTGCAATAGACCATTCGAATAACCAAGGAATCCAAGTAATTTATAAAAATTAAATGGCAACACAATCAAACCTTTGTAAATCAAGATATATCCGGAGTAATCTATACAAAAAAGCCAAAATAGCAACACATACAGTCTAAGCGTAACAATTGTTTAAAGAATTTTTCACACCTCACAACTTGTATATTGGAAGGGAATTTTGTGTAATTTATTGCGAGACACTATCTCCTAACGTATATTGTCGCTAGTTTAGGCTATCATAGTGTTGTACTTTATATCATCATGTATTATTTCAAGTCACATCGTGTAAATAGAATTTTTGGTAACGAATTATATTTTTTTTTGTGATCGTATTTTTTTTATTTTATTTTTCTTCCTTTTTGTATAATTGTATACTTAAACTTATCTGTTTCCTTTTTCTACTAACTTTTGCTCTGAAACGGTTTAGTCAATATACAGATGCTATATCATCTTATGCTGTCTCAAACATTTTACCATCGAATACAAAAAAATATAACTTAATATGTCCTTATACATCTATCAGTCGATCTACTTAGTAAAGTAGCGTCTAGAATTGACAGCATAAGAGAAAGGCAATTTAACTAATTGACATCAATATTGGACCACTAAGGCCTACATAATCTCGTTTATCGCAGGCGGTATCACCAAAAAGTCTTGTAAGTACATTTTGTGCACACAAGCTTTACACAAAGCGAAAAAAGAGTGAAATTTTACAACAGTCTGCGTGTGGGCCTAAATAATGTTTTTAAACTCAACACTGCCGTTTTACTACTATTTTAACTAACGTTTTTTTTGCTATACACCCTTTTATATTTCCACTTGCACTTTTTCTATATAAGGCAATATAACTCTCCGATACCTAACGATTTTCACATCAAAACAACCTCTATACAAATTCGGATATTCGTAAAGTCAGCAGCAAAATACTACCAAATTAAAAAAAAACTGTAATAAAGCTTAGTATTGGTAAAAAAAAACTATAAAAACAAGATAAAAACCAAAATTCGACGAAAAGTATCCATAACAATACTGTCAACAAACTGTCAATCAAATAAACTGTCAGTTATTCAAACGAGGCTACTTAGTAGCACTTTTTAGAGGCCAAGTTACATTGGACAGCACGCCGTTTTGCCATCCTTCACCGCTCCTTGCTATTCTTGGACAAAACTTATGCTTAACCAAATGAAAAGTCATTTCTTCAATTCGGCTACTTTGTAGCACTTTTTGGAGTTCAAATTACATTGGACATTACTCCATTTAACCCACCCTGATATCCACCCTGTGATATCTCTCAGCTCAAGACTAAACTCGTCAGGTATCGGAGACTATTGTTGTATGTCGGTCTGTATTTTCCTTTTTATAACTTAGCTTAGTTTTTCCACTTTTTGATACTTATGTAAATTTATTTATACCTTGTATCTTAGTGGTTACGTAAGTGTAAGAGAACGATTGTTTGTGGCATATTAAAGGTATTAATGTAAGGAGTGAGCGGCGTATCGTCCGCGTAAAGTTAGCTTGTTGTAAATGTACATAACGCTGGCGTCAATAAACGGATAAATCAATTATTATAATTGTTTTACTGTTACTTTTAAACCTAGTTTTGTTTTAATCAGTATTTTTTTTTGTTTTTCATTATCTGCTCCCGTGTTAAGCAATTGAATCCTCGTGTTGCGGGAGGTTCACAATCATTTAGCTTAGACTCAGAATAAGCATTCGTGGCTTGTCATGTAACCACTTCGGAGCATACCAATGTTGCGTTGGATTCATTTAATGTAAGAACTTTCGTCTCACAAATAAACTTAGCTGCACCAAACACAAATTCCAGGTGAAGTGAGCACTCTAAACTTATAGTGCTTACATTGCTTATGCAAACTTACTCATTATTACACAATATCTTTATTGCGTTCTAAAATGTACATTTGTATGTTTACATGAAAAAAAGCCTCTCTCAGTAATAAATTTTATCCTTGTGTCGCGGGGGACACCCAGA
This sequence comes from Trichoplusia ni, assembly GCF_003590095.1. NCBI lineage: Eukaryota > Metazoa > Arthropoda > Insecta > Lepidoptera > Noctuidae > Trichoplusia > Trichoplusia ni. The sequence goes on from NC_039501.1 coordinate 1,387,707, forward strand.
CTCAGTATCGGCGACGAGTGGTCAAGATGCGACGTAGCGATACAGTAAGTAAGTGATACAGTACTTCATGGTAAGTATCCTCAGACGGCATGCCCGATTGAACAGCGATTGACTAGCGGGCAAAAGTAAGTGTATGTCCCGGGCAATAGGTCTTAAAGGGTCCCTTATAGGTGTTATATTTAAAGGATCTCTTGACACTCGACGTTCACGTCATGAGCTAATTTTGAGCATTTCAGACGATATAAAAGTCAATTTAACATTCGTAGCAAGAAAGCAAGATCGACTAGAAATAGTACTTTGTAGCAGTTACATGTGACGAGATCAGGAAAGTCGACTGGACAATAGTAGCACCATCTACACAACATTCGTAGCAAGGTCGTCTTGACATTCGTAGCGAAGCTTTGATATTCTTCATTTATCAGTTTATTATTTTTAAGCAGTATGGTTTCTCATTTTGTCATTTCGCCATTAATTGGGTAATTGCGCACAATTTGCAAATCATACCTATATTGGGTTTTTCTTGTTTAAAAAAAATACTTGTTACAAATTGCCGACATCCAATATGTACGACTAGTGCAAGATAGTTATTCAGAAACGTTAGTAAGGAAAAATAAATAGTCTCTTGAAAAAAAGGCTTTTATTAAAAAAAGAGGAAAAATTAAATTACATAGAACACATAGCGCAACATTTATAAATAATAATAGTATATTTTTATACGGATCCACATAAAACATTATGCGTTAACAATCTTAAAATACAAAGATACACTTACGGTTTGTCATGTATTATTTTATATAAACCATCTCCTTAATAAAATAAGAATACATTTTGTGCTACAAATATTATGTACGAGACTCGGAGAACAACACTATCAGAAAATCGACTAGTACACATATAATTACAAACTAAAATGTATATTCGTCATTAGGACCGTCAAAAATCTTTTAAAAATTGTCGTTTAAAATAACATGTATTTAGGCACGCACTGGCAGTAAAATCGACTAACACATTTAGTACATTCAAAGATGGTGTGACTTAACTACGACAGCTGGTTTGACACTTATTCGGTATCCATTGCATACTTAAATTAAAAGGTCAAAATGAGCAATGAATACAAAATAAACATCAAAAAACTTAACCAGTTTTACAAATAACAGTTGTCCACATTTTTACCTGTCTATTTGTCCTTACATTCCAATTGAGAGTGATAAAGACAGAATAAACATTTAAAGTCTTTTGACTAAGTGTCGTTGGTGATTTGTCGTGCGATAGTTAAGTCACAGTTTATATATTTAGTACCAAACCTCCGAACCTAGGCTTATAGTTACGCCTAAGCCTGCAGGAGGGATATTAAGGCACAAAATATTTGTAGCAATAACATTATAGTGTCAGTCACTCTAATTAAACAAAAATTAACGATACGCGTTCTTAAATAATGACGAAAATTGTCTGACGCTGGAGATTTAGTCCATATGACTTTAAGATTGGGATTCAAAAGGTGGATAATGCGAAAATGTTGTTGTAGTGTCGTTATTAATTATGTGGTTTTTGGATTTAACTAAATCTCCAGTGTAAACTTCAATAAACTTGTAGGTGGTCACTGTCAAGTTATGGCCAAATTTTAATTTCTAAGATAGTAAGGTATAAATTTGAAAGCTCTAAGCGTGTTCATTAAATATTAGACTTATTGCACATTCGACGATTACAGATCACATTTTTGTGCGAAAAAGCACGTTTAAAACTAAAAATAAATATTTCGTGTTATAAAAAATTTCATTTAAAATAAACATTTAGTGTTTCCAACAATAAAAATAAAAAACAAAGAGATATAATGGTAACTATAATATTCCTTTATACTGTTGTAACTTTGAAGATATGAGGTAGAAAATTTTGTGTGTAATTCTCGTGTTGCTGACGTCACGGGTCATGTGTTAATGAAATCTAATATTTTGCTTCGAAATATTGGCTTCGATGGTGGGCTCTAGCGATACCTAAACTAATTCTAAGGTTTTAATATCAAGGGATATTGTTTCACTCAGACGGCAGTTCATTTAGGCCACTTTACTTTGAATATCAGACTAATCGGTATTAACCATAAACCGGGCTTGGCATATTTGGGCAAACATTGGCAAAACTATTCACCCAAGAATTGATTAAAGATTTCCTTAATCCGATTGGACGTCGTAATGGGCCAATGTTGCCAATGTTTGTGACAAATCACCAAGCCTTATTTTTCTTTCTTCGTCTGAGTGAAACAGTTCCCAATGTGTCAAAGCGGTTACATGTCAAAGATTTTAAATAGTCAGCGACGCTTAGAAATCCTACGATTCACTTAAACACTAATTTTTAAACTTCATTTCATATAAATATATGTAAAAAAAGCTTATATATTGTATATCAGCAGGGTACATAAGTGTTGTACTTAGAAACTTTATAATAATTTAAGTAGATTTTTTTGAAAACGATGCTTTGTGCATGTCGCAAGCTTGCTTTGTAAACACTCACAGCATCCTAATGTTCTTGTCTGTATACGGAGATGCGATGTAACTCCTGTCAAAGAAAAAGAAACAATCAAATAAATAATAACGAAATTTATAAAAAAAATCTTGAGGTGCTAAATTAGCTGAAGGAGGCAGTTACTTTTTTAATAGTAAAGGTAAAGAAACGAATACCTACTATTTGGAATTATTTCTTATGCATTATTATTCCTGATAACTTCAGCCAAAGTAACACCTCTTCTGGAAAAAAATACAATAATTTGGATAACATCTAATCACTACATAAATAAATAAATATAGTAAACGTGCAGACGACATCTAATTAATATACATAAAAAAATATTCTACATAGTAACATTATTTTAAATCAAGCAACATTAATTAACTCGCAACATTTTCCTTCAGCGAAAATAATTATCACAGTATTGCTATTACTAAAAAAACTATTATTAAAAACTCCATGCATAAAATTAGAAATATAAAAATAAAAATCACGATACATTACAAAAAAACATCGAATGCAAATTAAAACAAAAGATCCATGCGAAACACACAAAAAATAATTAAATATATAAGTGGACTACAAACTTTAATATTTTTAAAGAACCTGAGTGAAAATTGCTCGTTATCAGTTTTTTTTTTGTTTTTTTTTTTATATTTTTTCTTGCAGTCTTCTTGCTTAGCTTGACTATTCGCTTAGCACAGGGAGCATGGATCTAGAAAAACATTTTTTAAAATTAACATAACATACCCTTTACCGAAATAAACAGATACATTAAGTGACTTTATACACGTGTTAATATTTTAAAACCTTTAGGGCCTGTTTCACCACATAAGTTCCCGTTAAATTATTTGACAGATTTATCTGCCAGAAAGCAGTCAATCGGTGATTGGAAAACAGGCGCTTAATATAATTTCTATAGCTACCTAAGATAAATGAATGTTAATAAAAGACATAATAGTTTTTTTTTAATCTCGGATATTTTGATTTTAGGTAAATATCTTGAGGTATGAAGGTGACTGTTTGTATTTAAAAGCAAAGCAAAACTATGGTGGCAATTGGCATGATATTTTTTCTCCCTCATTTATTTATAAATTACTTTTTTTTGGACAATATTACACCTTTACACAAATATTTAATATCAGCCTAGTTTTCTCGTAAACTTTAATTGAATAGTGAAATTATAGAATGTAAGAAGGTGCAACTTTTTCAAAAGAAAACGTGGTTTTACAGGGTATTTTGGAAGTCTACTTGAAGGGCGTGAGAATGCCAATATAAAAAATAAGAAAATATAACTTCGGGGCCTTAAATTCACATAATTATGTAAGTCAATACGCAATATTTACTATTTCCATAATGAACCCAAATCAATATAAATGTTATTTAGATTTAAATAAAATAAGACTTATGAACTTTAAAGTCCCGATTTTATGTTCAAGTGACAGCTATATATTAAAAATGATAAAAACTAAACAAGTACCTTCCATTTCCATAGCTATGGGAATGGGACCTTTGGCAGCGTTGAAAATAAAAATACATATAAGCAATACAGCATAGATGAAATATTATAAATGGCCGACCAAAAATTTTTCACTCAAAGAGAACGTATTTTTAGCCAGCGTCAGAGAGCTGTCAAAATGACTGAGCGATTGCATCAACTTGCGTCAAGTCATTGCTAAGCCCGCTACGCCGTAGCAAGTGTGGTGATTGGGCACTACAAACTCTGACGTAGTCTAGAAACTAACTCGCTGACGCATGCCAATAACGCGTTCTATTCGACGTTGCATATTAATGACAAAAAAAGTATTGGATTTAAGAAAAAAACAAGCTTTCGTGTAAAATATTTGGTCAGCTTCAAATGTAAAATATTACAAAGTTCTTGCGTGTAAATTGTTCAATGCATTTTTGTTTCATCAGATTTTTTCACACATTACAATTTTCAAAGAACGTATTACCAACAGTTTAATAAGCAATCTGATAAAACAAAAATAAGGTAGGTACTAGTCACTAATGAAGGATCGAATGCCATAAGCTTATCAAAACTAGGTAATTATTAAATGAAAGAAGTAGCTTATGTATTGAATCCAATATCTCATATTTAATAAATTACAAAAATACTACAGCTGTTATGGTATCTGTGAAGTGATTGTTTATAAGGATGTATCGTATTTGAATTATTTAAAATACCGCCGCATAATTGAACTCAAGCAAGGATTTTTTTCATCTAGAAGTAACTCATTCTGAAAGATATCTTAATTATGTTTCTTTTGACCCTAATTCTGTCGTTTCAAATCTTGTTTTATGTATTGTTTTATCCATTTTCTTCTTCCTTCCTTTAACAGAACGACTCCTGCATTAAGGAATTGAATCCTTGTGTGGCGTTTGTTTTCACATACATTTTCGTCACATGCGCAAGACACCCAGACTCAGGACAAGCATTCGTGATCACAAAAACGCTTGTCCTACGCGGAGATCGAGCCCCCAACACGTCGCGTAGTGAGTTTGACCTGACTTATTCAGCTATTCGTGCAGCCAATATTTTATACATCCTGCCCAGTCTAGGATTTTGACTATTTTCGTTGAGTAGCCCAATAGTTTACCTACATTTCATTAACATCACATACATTGTTCTGAACCCAAAGTAAGTTGCTAAAGCACTTGTGTTAAGGAATTCAGATACAACGAAGGTACCACAAACACCCAGACCCGAGAAAATGTAGAAATGTGAATTTTTACATTGACCCGACCGGAGATCGAACCCGGGACCTCAGAGCTAGCGACACCTTGAAACCGGTGCGTACGCCACTCGACCACGGAGGTGACTCATTTACTTGCTTGATTTCAACTGATTATCGAAGCAGATATGTTTCTATCTAGCACTAATGTATATCTCAGCGTGTTCGCAGTGTCAATCTATACTGAATGTTTTTATTCTGAAGCGGTGTAACGATTAGTATTCACCTTGAAGTCTACTCGTCCCCGAATAGAATAGGAGGACTATAAAACATCAAAGTGTATTTAATAATGTAGAAAAGTATTGTGAAGACATTTTTTAATTTAAAAAAAAAAACATTTTGTATGTGAACTCACATTTGTATACAATAATTTTTCTCATTCTGTTTGCCCATTTATCATTATGAAAAATATTATTCACAGCAAGAAATTGAACGTTACTTAACGCAACGCTTAGGTAAAATAGTTAAAAAATCCGTAGGTATATTATATTTATAAGTAAAATACATTTTTATACGAAATTCAAATTCAAATTAACTAAAAAAAGTCCAAAAATATATCATTTTATATTTATTTTTATTATAAAATGTCTTCACATAGAGTTATGGACAGGAGGACGGTATGTGTGTTACCAACCTACAAAAATACTTATGTTTAGATTTAAATTAAAATGATTAAAACAAAATACTTACCGTGAGGTGAATAATATTAATAAATTATTATTAACTAATGGGCTATGTTATTAAAAATACGATTTAGTATATTAAACATTGTTAATATTACGGATGATATGAATTAGTGCTAATACGCGATTAGCAGCAGTGTTCCAATAACTACATATCACAAAAAGATAATCTACTAGTAAAATGGTTATTTTTATCTTAAAATCCCATTTTGATCACAATCACTCGAATCGTACATTTTCAGCTCAACTAAGCCTTACTTTATTCATGTTCACACAATTACAATTAAACTTTGCGTATTTTATTCTTGTGACGATATAACTAAACGCACATTTTTAATAGTTTGCTCTATTTGTGATTTAGTTAGAAAAATAATTACGATTTTCATTTTATATCCTTTAATCTATGTATTTTTATCGTTAAACCGATTTTTTTTATCGCAACTACTCAAGTTGTAGTAGATCGTGTAAGTTTAAATGATGCACCTTTTGACTCACGCTTATTTATCGAGATCGCCCAACTAGTTCCTAGTCCTGTCGCGTCGGGGTGGCGAGTCGAACTAGTCGGGCGATCCCGATAAATACGCGTGAGTAAACCGTTGCATCATTTAATACTGAATCATTTTGAATTGAATATTAATATAGTGTTGTAGTAACTCACAGCTCCATATTGTGCACGGTGGAGCTGGGACAGCTGCCCTGCACCTTGACGTGGCAGTGCTTGTGACAGCGCAAGACGCAGTCGCGACACTCGTAGCCCTGCTTGCCGAGCCGCCGCGCTATCGTCTTGTTGCATACTTCGCATACCGTTCCACTGTAACATTAATAAATAATAATTAAATAATGCGGACAACATCACACATTGTTCTGAACCCAATGTAAGCAGCTAAAGCACGTGTGTTATGGATTTCAGATACAACGAAGGTACCACAAACACGCAGAACCGAGACAATATGTAGAAATGTGAATTTTTACATTGATCCGACCGGGGATCGAACCCCGGACCTCAAAGCTAGCGACACCTTAAAACCGGTGCATACGTCGTCATGTTTCGTAGTTTAATATTAAAAAAGGTATCATTTTTTTCAATTTTTGTTTTTCAGGCATTTTTATGGAGAATAATAATTCTAATTGTGCTAAATATTCATGCTGAAAGTTTCAAAAATCTAAATCGCTGCAAAATGATACAGTGTTTAGAAAGGGTTTGATTAAAAGTATCCAAAGAAAATATCTCTAAGTTGCAAATGGACCAAATAAAGTACAAATTAATATATTCTTAAAATACTATTGAAATAAAAATATTTTTACACGCAAAGGTGTCGAAACGTCGGGAACTATAGAAAATTAAACCGTAATAAAATCCTTAAATGTAGTTTCATTTCAATGTCTAACATTCGCGTAAACCTAAGAAACCACTTAAAATGCTACTTAAACTACTAAACACAATCTTGAATGTACTCACCCGCTGAGATGCTTAGCAATAAAAGTGTGCTCATTATAAATATGTAGTTTAATTCCCTTCCGCCGCCATCTCGACCTCTGCGCGATGGTCAGGGGCACCAAGTAGTGCTTCTTGATGCCGGCCTCGATGGTCTCCAGCACCAGGGTCGAGGCCTCGTGGATGAACGTCCTCGCCGAGGCGGTACTGAACCCGGACATTTCACTGAGAGATGACCTTTTAGGGTTAAATCATTTTCCATTGCAGGAATGGGGGAATATAAGATGATTACATGACAGGATACAGGGTGTAGGATAACAGAAAAGGGTTTGGAAAAATGGTTATAAATAAAAGAACACCAAACAGTGCAAAAGCATGATAAATAAAAATAAAAAACAAGCATTTCCATTCGCGCATAATGTAATAATGTATAAATATATTTTTAGTATGAAAAACCAGTGTTACCAGATTGCAGAGTGCCATTACCCCCAGCGCATGTGAGTGTTGACAGATGAAAAAAAGAGAAAAATCCTTTATTAGTTTCGATGTTGCCATATTTCGGGTTTTAAAATAATTCTTTGGCAAGATTGCATTATTTTAGTTAAGCGGTGAAGTTAGTTTTATCTAAATAGTAGTATTATATTTTTTAAATAATATTATTATTAAAATAATGTAGTCTTGCCATGCTTCTACAAATTTATTATAATAAGCCCGAGCATATCGAATTTATTGATTTAATAAACTCGGGCTTTGTCAATTAGTAAGCTTATTCAGTTAATTCAAAATAATTGTCAATGTACTTTCATAAGAAAATACAACATTTTTTATTCATAATCATTATTTATCGAGGAAGGAAAATATTGAAGATTCAAAACTATATCAGTAAAGATAGAGTATTTTTGAATAGTTTGAAAGTCCCAGCACCATCTGAATATGAACGATTTAATACGTCGAAATAATACCAAAGAAAAAATAATTAAATCCACCACCAAACAAATTTTCAATTTTTTATTAGTTAAATTAGATATTTTAAACCTAGATTTATTACTTTTGCAAGTTTAACATATAAAATTTTACCTAGAGAAAGAAAACCGTTTAGATACCTAAAATCCTCCTAAATTTCAAATATATTACAGTGTTACCATGTGCAAAAAGTCATAATCTACCAAAATGTCTTCCCTTATATACTAATCATCGTAAATCCATTATAAATATGTCTACAGCCCTATAGTTCAAGTGTGAAAGGTATCGTACCTGCGGGAGGTCCGGGATTCATCGCCGGACTGGGCCGGCGACGCCCCCGCCGAGTACACGTTCCTGTTGGGTACCGATAGCGCTTTGTCTGTGGAAATACAAGAGTACATGGTCTTAGCAACAGGAATTTGAAATAAAGGGAACTTGTAAGTTTGTAGATTTCGCGACTTCTTTATATGTTTAACAATTTAACGGTGTTTTATTAAGCTTACACTATTAAAATTTGTTGCCTCTGTAGAGTTATTAACGACTGAGCTAGACAAGAATAAAATGTAATTAACGTTCATAAGCGGACTTCGATTTAGAATATCGTTTCTACTCTATTTTTATTATTTTTTATAGTTGTTTTTACTATAATAAAATGATAATCTTTGTTAATAATAAGTTTTGGAATTCAAGACGCTTGTCATATCACAATTTCGTAAAGTTTATATACAATTGTGACATCAACCACATGTTTCATGCACTGAAACTGAATCCACTGATTGATCAATTTGTATATTCGGGACACTGTTTTAAATATGTCAAATTCTCATCAACCCTATTAAACCATATTAAATAGCAGTTGCTAGGCTAGGAAATCATCAAGCTTTAGCCTTAAGCTTTGAGATGAGCGGAAGGGAGTGTCAGATTTGTACTGACTAAAACCCAGCCTTGTGCCTTCCTTAGCCCTTCGTGTACCGGGGCCCCGGTGCCACCTCCCGGCCAGCCCCCCCGGCCGCCCCTCCCCCTGCTGGCCTCACCGTGCGCGTTCCTCTCGGCGCTGATGCTGCGCACGCGGCTCTGCGCGTCCAGCTCCGAGTCCGTGAGCTCCAGCGACGCGCCGCGGGTGCGGGACCGACCCAGTCTGATACACACACAGGACAGGTTATAATTAGCTAAAAAAAGTAAGAGATAAAGTTATTCTTAATCTTAAATATGTTGAACAGCAGAAATCGTTTCCTTTAATCCTTTTTTATTGCTTACGATTCTGTTTACGATACGACATGGGATATGTAGGCATGGATGTCTATGATGTGAAGTTTTCTTCGCTTTTCACCAAGTAAAATTATTAGATTTACCATATCGTTTTGAAAAAAACCGTTATTCACTTTTGTAGCTAACAGTGGAATTTTAATTCAATTATTATCAACTGTTACTGACAAACAGTCTGAACAAAGGATATCGTGTTGCCTAGGTTACTGGGTTGAGGAGGTCAGAGAGGCAGTGAGTACAGTGTACCAGAACACTGGTACTTAGCAGAATGCGGAGTGGTAGCCGACCCCAACATATTTGGGAAAAGGCTAGGATCATGGTGATATATGTGCTAGATACTGTACCTTCTCTTAATAGTTCCAAAGAAGTCCCTCCTCCGCTTGCGCGGCGCGGGCTCCGGCGCCGCGTTGTCCTGCTGCACGTAGTCGCCCTGCTGGAGGGACCACGGGGGATTAGTATTCACTGATAGGTCTTACACTAAGGACTGGATAGTACTGGATATACAGTGTGGTGTTACAATGATTACATCATTTATGAAACCATTGCAGCACCACACTGTATGTGGTATGATACTGCTGTATCAATGATGCCCTGAAGTTTGGATATTTTGGGAAAAACAATATTGAGTAGAAATATTATGAGGTTTGCTCTGAAGTTAACTGAATTTGGATACTTTGGGTGAAATAATTTTCAGTTAAAAAAATGTTGAGGTTATATAACAGAACTTTGTGCAGTATTCTGGTAGGTACGGTTTTAGAGAAGTTTTTTTGAAATGAAGTAAATAAACTATGTTTGGAATTTTCTCTACTACTGTTTGTTATAGTAAGGTTTCCAAATCAGTAGATTTACATTATATTATATACTCAAATAGAAAAGTTTTAAATTTTGTTACCAAAAACCTGAAAGTAATTTTGCAAAAATAAATAGAAAACTGCAAGTGCAAATAAACAGGATTTGAGATAGACTGGAGAGAGAGTAGTATCACCTTAAAAATACAAAGCTACAGAAATCCAGAAAGACATAATAAATAAAATTGCAACCTACAAAAATAGATACAAGGGTATACTAAATCCAAGCAACAAACCAAAAAATTACTATTTTAGTAGGAAAACGACAAATATCCTTACCACCTCGGCATCTCCGTTCGCTTTCGCGCCATTCTCTTTAATCCGTACAGTTTTCCCGGGCGACGCGTTAGGCGTGACCGTCACAGACTTTTCTGTCTCGCTCTCGCACTCAATTTTACCGTTTCCAGTTGTTTCTATCTCATTCTCAGCCCTCTCCACTTCAATGAATTTCCCCGAGTTGGTTAATTCGACCTTTTTGGTAGATTTTTGCGGGGTTAGTTTGGTAACACAGCACACAATGTTTAAAAGTTATCTTGTGAACTTATTCATTAACAACATGTTAATTTGTAAGGGACTGAAAATTTTAATTTCATATATTCAATATATGTAATACCTATAATATATTTGTTAAAATATTTCATTAATGCCGAAAATAGTACCTATAAACCTGGCCAGTGGCCACCTTGTGATTACGTAAATTGACAGTATATTTCTTAGGCAAGCAGTTTTTTTCTGCTATTTAAATCAAGATACCGTTCTGTCACTTTTCCTTAATGAGACAAATTTTGAAATTTGCAAAGTTTATAAAACTTAATATGTTGTAAAAGAAAAAAATATTTTATTTAGATTCAGAATTATTTCTGGCAAGTTAAATGCGTCACAAAATAATTTTTAAAGTATAAAACATGCTTAGGGTAAAACATTAAAAACACATTTACTAACTTTATAGTTGAACTAGCAATGTAATTATTCTATATATTGATCTATGTTTCCTTAGCAGACTAAATAATTAAGCTAAAATTCTAGCCTAAGAAGTGTATATACAAAACTTTTCATCAAACCTCCTACAACTTCTAGTTCTCCTAATATATCGATCGGCGTCAAAAAAACATTCAAGTGTTGCCTCATTAAATTTTGAAATCGATTTGCATGTTTTAAATTTCCCCGTCGGTTTCCGAAATGTTTAATAACACGGCATACACACGCGTTTCTATATTTGCATTTTATAATAAATATGCGTGAATAAACCGTTTTAAAACAATTACGAAACAACCTCACGAAAGTCAATCTAATTGTAATTCTCGACAAAAAATTAAAAGGTTCATAACAAGCCAATTTGATAAGTTATTTTTGCAAAAATGAACCTTGGCCTTTGAAGTTCCCTCACTTTTTTCATTAAAGATATCTTTCCTGAATTATTCTTATCCAACATGCATTTCTATACAAAATTACTGTTTTCTATAACACAGTAGCCCTATAGCAATACATTACAAAATGCTTACTAAATAGGTTATTAGTGATGTGACTCACCTTTATGGATTTCTTCGGTTCCTGATTATTAACAGCACACGCACGCAATGGAAAGGAAAAACCGTAAAACCGTTAATATTGGGCCACACTATTTACAGGTATGGGGATGTGTTATTTATGGGAATGTAATTTGAAAAAAAGAATGTTGTGTTATTTTATCATGGCAACTTTTGGCCTTATCATCAATTTGACATGGTTTGGAGGTAAAGAATCTGTTGTTGATCGAGATTTTACAAAAAGTATGAAACACATACAACCAAAAAAATAATACTTTAACGCTTTTTTTCTTGAAATGGAATAATTAATTTGATTAGCCTAGCAATGGGACTCTAATCGTTTTTAAACATTCCCATAAACGACAGGATATAAACACAACAGTAATATCTCATTATTACTTTACAAGAATGGAATCAGTAAGGATAACAATGTTGCCAGGATTTTCAACAATTTTTTTTTACGACCGTAGTCTGTGAGGCATGAGGCTTCGTCAGTTAAATAAACGTGATATTAAAATAATTTAGGGATATTCCTTACTCCTTCCTAGTCATGTAAAAAATAGTTTATTTCTCAATTTGAGGCATGATTCTAATTGAGTATTTTTTTAATCAAAGGCTGCTCCCGCTCGCTCCATATTTCAGGACAAGTCAAATAATTAGTAGCACCACCTTCTCCGCGGAAGACATCCAGAAGGTAACAATCTGTTGATAGATGTATCTACATTTCCCCTTTCGGTTTTTTTGACTTTTTCGACCTATCTCTCTCTAGATAGTCTAAGGCCAACTTCTCATGCCTCATGCCTCACAGTCCGGCCTGGCCCTAGAGTACTGCTCACCCTCTGTACGGAGTGTATGATGAGCGTGGACTTGTTGGCCGCGTTCGTGGGGCTCAGCTCCAGCTCGCGTAATGCTGACTCGGTCAGCTGGGAGTTGTCGTGACCTGGAAAGTTAGGCAAATAGTGAGCTAAAAAGATATAATTTGCAATCCAAATTCACTTATTCAACTTAGGCAATATAGGCTGTGGCTTTATTGAACGTCAAAGTTATATTATCAAGAACAGCAAAACGGTCTGTCTACACTTGAAAATAATTATTCAATTGTTTGTGACTAATGTAAAACTGTTCTCAACTGAATCTGAATAAAAATCTATACACCAAGCTAAGGTATATTAAATAACTAACCACGGGTATTATATTTCAGTGGCATATACACGGTGATTTTATAGTCGTCTTACAAAAGCAGTCCAGTTCATGTATCCGACGTTAAATACCCCTAGGCGCGATTATTGTTTTTTTTATCATCAACTAAGATAATAAGTACGAAGAAAAATTAAACAAGAGAAATCTGAACATACTCTTAAAAATGATAAAATTGCCGCCCCTCACCATTGTTACAAGGCTCGGACCGCGCTCGCAACAGAGCTGTGTTTCTAAAAAACTACAAATTCTATCATAATATTGAATAAAAATTGCCTTTTTATTCAAATCTCATAAATACCTATTTTTTTATCATGAACGTGTTCTAGTCATTGGATACATGAACTGGGCTGCTTTTGTAAGACGACTAAAAAATCACGGTGTATATTATACATGATTTATTAATGTTTATTTTTGTTTTACGTTGACTTTTAGTTGCGCAACTCCCGCAGTAAGAAATTATCTTGTGCACAAAGACACTCATATTCAGGACAAGCATTCGTGGACGACACAAAACACTTGTCCTACGCGGGGATCGAACCAGAGACATGTCACGCACAGTTTGTTTGGTGTCGTGACAGCAACCAATCGACTATCCGTGCAGTAAAAAATCTAATTTCCTTTCAATAATCATATCAGATCGACACACAACGTACAGTCCCAAATCCAGTTCCATACCTATTCCATTCCCGTTCTGTTTGAAGATGGTCTTGGTGGTGGTGGTGAGGTGTCCGTGTGGGGACACGGTGCGGAGACTCTCCTTGATCTTGACGGGGCGGGAGCCCAGGTCCGGGATGTCCGCGCCTTCGATGAACAGGAACTGACGAGGGAGTAGGGTGTTTATCGTGATGTTATGGGGAAAGGTTGATGGTAAGCGACTTAAGGGACAGAAAATAGAGGTAAAGATATTTCATGAGGAATAATCTAGTGCTGAATGAAACTCGCTCACGTGTCACGTGATTCGATTAGCCTCATTCGGAGAACATTATTTTTTCATTATAGCCTTTAACATTTGCTCAAAAGTCTTTGGAAGGAAATAAAAAAATATGATATATCGTATTTCTTAATAGTGTTTATAACGTTCCATGCGTTAAGGGTGTCCCTTTCATGATTTTGATTTTGTTGTCATTACTTTATTCATAATAAATTAAACTTAATTATAATAAGATTTTATGTAGCATCGATTTGGTAATTTTACTATTATCTATATAATTATGTCATATTGCAAGAATTATAAATGCCTAAAAATGAACAAACTACACTTTTTTTAGGGCATGCACCTCTATAATATTTCTCAGCTAGTATTTCTTCGTAGCCCCAATAAACAGTACACATACTTACAGGCTTAAAGTGATATTATTAATTATCCTCTTACCTCCACAGTGAGGGTCCCGCTGACGTCATGGTCCTCCATGGGCCTGGTCTGCAGCGCGATCTGCTGGCGCTGGGAGGGAGCCGCCAGCAACTCGTCGATGCCCACCAGACCCAGGCCGAGGAATCTGGGGTATAGAGAAAGGCTATTACAATCTTTGATGGTGTAACGGTGAATAACATTGTAATGGTCGACCTGTCAAATGAGCTTTGTAACTGAACTTTTGGGTACTTGGACAAATCGTCCATTTAAAAGGTGCCTGTAGGCTATTTGCGTGCCCCAACCAAGAAAGGTTAGATGTGACACAAACGGCAACCGTCATGATCTACGGTTACCGTAAGATGGCGACCGTTATCAGACATTTTTTCAGGTTAACACTAAGTAAAAGTTAAATCGATAAGAATATTTTTTTCCATACATCTTCTCAGCGTTATTTAGAGGCAATATCTATATACTTAGACTGGTCTGTTGGTCTAGTCATCTAGTGAACAGTGGCCTTGACTGATCATCATTTGTCCATACTCATAATACAAGTTTACATCATTTAAAACTAGATGGCGTCGATCGCATTGCATAAATGTTATGGAACATTATTACTATTACAATAAACTTGGACAGTGTGACTACACAAGTTCTCTGTAGTGTGAGTAAGCTGCCCACCTGTGCGTGGCGGCGCCGCCGGGCGAGGGCGGGCCGGTGCGGTCGTACACCTCGAACAGCAGCTCCGCCGTCTGCGGGGACAGGTCGCTGGGGGGAAACATGCACACGTCATTAGGATATACAAGATAGCGTTTCAATTGAACTTTGGCTTTTCGGAAATAAGGTTTAGTTTTACGGTAGGTTGCGACAGCTCACTTTACAGACAAAATAGTTTTGGTAATGGCCAAGTAGTACAAGTAGGTCTCATTACCATTATCATTCTCGTTGCACTTATCCCTATTTTGTATTTGGGGTAGCATGACTTCTACTTCTTCCATACCTTTCCATATGACGTGGCAAGTGGCAAAAAAGTAATATCTCTATGTTAGCTACCCCGGATTTGTATGAAAAGGATTATTTTTTGCAGTTTAAAGTGGTTTGCTTATTTTTATTTTTTCTTTCGGTCAGGGGTCACTTTTTCTTACCAAAACCTGTTATTTTCACTATCAAGTAAATCTTCTTTGCTTTCAGTTCTTATGATATTCTATTTATTAAAGAGTTTAATTGCAGCTACAGCTTCTATTTGATTAGTATTAATACTTTCTTCTACTTACAATAGGAAGTGTTCCTCCCACTGAGGGTTGGTGGTGTCCTTCTTGAAGGCGGTCTGATTCTTCTGCGGCGGCTCGTCCATCTCAACAACGCAGTACGGAGCTATACAGCCGGTCTTACCTGCAAATTTATCAATATGACAATTTTGAATATGATCTGGAAACAAGTTTTGGCTTTGGGATTCTTTATTGAGGTTATAATTTAAAACAGGAGATATGTGTGTGTAAAAGGGGGCTGAAAAGGGCAAAATGCAGACCAATAACAAAAGATCAGGGGATATATTGCTTTTGTGGAAGTTAAACCATCGTCCAGTTTTAAAAAAACGAATACCGCACTTATCAATTAAAACTTTGTTTTGCAAGAGATTTGAAAAACATTGAAGTCATACGCACAAAGACACCCAGTCCGAGAACAAACATTCGTGGATCACACAAATGCATGTCCTTCGCGGGAATCTAACCCACGACACGTAGCGGGTTAGGCGTTTAGCGTAGGCGTTAGGCTTTTACCACACTCAAAACCGCTTCAGATAAATAAGTTTACTGAGAACCAATACCCACCTATAACCAGTCCACAATTACACACAACTGCAAACAAAGTCCTTACTTTAAGAGCTCAGAGTAAACTGGTCATCTTACCTCCCAAGTCCTTAGCGCAGACGAGTTTGACTAGCAGCCTCTTGTCCCCAAGTAGCGTGGCGCCTGCCATCGAGTTGGGTGTGGACGTGTACATCTGGCGGTCTTGCTGTAACTGGGAACATGGAGGAAAAATATTTATGCAATAACCATTTTACTTGAGCGTGTTTAGAAGGATAGTTCGAAGATTCGGACCCAACTGGAGTCTTTAATCATGAGCTGATGCGATGACGAGTTTAAATATAATATTAATTGGAGTTTTGAGATTTGGGTCTTACAATGTGGGTTTCGAAGTAACTTTCATGAGTTTGTTTGGGATCTACAGCTCACATACTGAGACGAATTCTTATCGTAAATTATTGAGATTGTTACATGATTTATTAACCATATTAAATGAATATAAATACACATTATAAAAACCAGCTATAAAAAACTATCACAAAACCGTACCTAAAGATTGTTTCTTTGTTGATTGAACGTTCAAAACTAAGGATATTGGTTTGGGTTGGCTGGAGTATTTTGGTTTTATTAAAGTACTCTTTTCATGTTTCCTCACCATAGAGTCATAGTGAAGCGGCAGACGCGGCGCGGCGGGCTCCACGTAGCGCCGCAGCCGCGGGCACGTCGGGTACTGCGACAGGTTGAACTGCAGGCTCGTGCTGCGGAGAGCGTTCACTACTATGTCGCTGAAATATGCAAAAAGGTTACATTAGAATTAGATAAATTTGTTAAAAATAGGCTTCTACTAAGTCAATTTAATAGTTATGAACAGGGGAGATTTAGAGTTGAAATCAACTGTGTTTTCTGGGATAAGGTGTTGACGAAAATTGAATTCGTCGATTCGAGGAAATTCGCGAGGCAAATAAAACAATTTTATGCAGTTATGATATGGTGATTTGTCATATTTTTTAAGTTTTTTTTTCAATTAAAACAAACGACTCTAGCACTTAAATACAAAGTAATTGTGTCGCTTGGGGTTGCAAATATATTTAAGTCACAATCACAAACACACCCAGACTTGGGACACATACACACGAAGATCAAACTCGCGGCACGTCGTACTTTGGCGGGGACCTTAACCAATCGGCTATCCTTATCCTACACATCTCCTCTCGAGCGATCTAGACTTCAAGAAGACATTAATTTGGCCACCATACTCTCAGCCTCGTTTGCTAAAGCTCCAAACAGGTTACCTAATAAGCTGTTGCAGGTTGCTCTCGGTGGTGTTCGGTCGCAGCGCGCCGACGGGAGCCAGCGCCACCTTCACCTCCGGCCAGCCGTCACACTTCAACTCGCCCGTCAACTTGTCCGTCACGCACACCACGTTCAAACGGGCGCGGAATCTGGAACATACAGAATATTTCGTTAGCGAGCGATAGGCGGAGGAAGTCCGTGTGGATTTACCCCCGTTACAAAGAAAAAAGGAAGCGTTTTTTGGGGCGATGTTAAGAGGAGCTCGTGGCTTAGCTATGACTACACAAACTGATCGATTTCAGGTTAAGCTAATATGGATGTCCATGTCATAACAAGTTCCTCCGTGTTTCGGCAAACGTTTTACACACCTTTGACAATCTTTACGGTTAGTAGAAGCCAGAAAGTCTGACAACTAGCCTGATTAATGGGTATCGTTTTGCCTAAGCAACTGGGTTGAGGAGGTTAAATAAGCGCTCCTTGTAAAACACTGATACTTTGCTGCATCCGTTTGGACTGGAAGCCGATCCCAATATAGTTGACCCGGTTCAGTAAATAAGTACTTTGCAAATTATACTACAACAGTCAAGCCCTTATCAACTAATAAATAAACATTATAGACGCATCATAGTGACTATTGTTTCGACATATGTCAATATGAAATAAAAGAGTTAAGATTTTAACGAGGTTTATGTAGAAAGACAGCAAGTAGAAGCACCATCAGGCATAGACAGTCTTTTCATAGGGAGAGAAGTTAAGATTGAATTTTAGAGTGAGAAAATTTAATAATACTTTCATGAATTATTAACCACAGCCGATAGTGTCGCAAGGTCCAGCTGTGCGGGACTTATCTTGATCTTAGGAGCACTTTTTGTTCCCTTACACTCACATCCCGATGATAAGGCAATTCGACAGGACCAAAGAGAAGACACCATAGGACACATAGCAGTAATATTTACTTCTAAAAAGGACACAACCTTCAAAAAAGCGGTGTTTATCTTTGAATCGAACTTTAGACAATAGACTTGGCATGCCTCTGGTCTTACCGCTATGCTATCGCAGCTTCTCAACTCAATTACACTAGGTAAATGAATATCACTGACCTGTTGACATTGACTCTGTAATGTGATACTTCCACCTTCTCTCCTCTCTGACTGAATGCCTTCAGCTGGAAGGCGGGAGTCGCCTCGCAGTCACAGGTGATTGTCTGAAAAGAGAAAAAAATGGTAATATTTATTTTTTTTGACAACATCGCATACATTGTTCTGAACCCAAAGTAAGTTGCTAGAGCACTTGTGTTATGGAATTCAGATACAACGAAGGTACCACAAACACCCAGACCCGAGACAATGTAGAAATAAGAATTTTTACATTGACCCGACCGGGGATCGAACCCGAGACCTCAGAGCTAGCGACACCTTGAAACCGGTGCGTACGCCACTCGACCATTAATATAAATATATACCTTTGTACCGGTAATATAAGGTGGTCAAGTCTGTGAGTTTGTGACGTTGTGGTGATAATCTCAGGATAAGTATACTGAATGAATTTAGGAAATGGTTTTACCGAGAGTTATTTTTTAGCAAAAACAAACAGAAGTTTATTTTTGATGCCGAAAAACTAAAAATAATGATCGGGGTAAAGCAACGGTAGTCCTATCATGAATTGTAAGACGACAAATGAATTTGTTTGTTAGTGTCAAAATTCCACACGATTGTTTTGGTTTTCTTCCGCTTATTCCTCCAAAACCCTGAAATTATCGCAAGTCCGACTCGCATCTAATTCGTTTGTGAAAATAAAGAACTTTAGCGACCTTTGATTGCGTTAAGCAGGAGTCAGGACTGTGACGTCTCCCGACCAACTTTTTATCGTTCCATAAAAAATACTGGCCTTTATTTCTAGGTAGCCCAAAACAACATGAATAACG
The DNA here is from genome assembly GCF_003590095.1 of Trichoplusia ni. Taxonomy (NCBI): domain Eukaryota; kingdom Metazoa; phylum Arthropoda; class Insecta; order Lepidoptera; family Noctuidae; genus Trichoplusia; species Trichoplusia ni. The sequence goes on from NC_039501.1 coordinate 1,407,235, forward strand.
GGCCTGCTGGAAGAAATTTCTGTTGAAATAAGCTGTGCCTATGTACTATGTGTTCTATCTTTCTTCTTTTCTGTACTCTGTGTGTGTATCTGTGTACATGAACTATTAAATAAATAAATAAATAAACAACAATTCTAACATTGATTTATGCTATCACAAATCTTCTATTCAGCTTCCCGAAGAAAGAAACAAATCAATTCCCCCAGTAGTCTGATAAACAAGTTCATTGCCCCAATAAAACTAGTTTAACAAGACCTCTTATCAACTTCCATTGACAGTCAATTTAAAACAAATGAAAGCTCAATGTATTCTGGTGTTATCATATCTGACTCCCACACATAGGATAATGTGCTTCCATATTTGAACTAAACACTCATCGGGGATATAGCTCAGTGGTAGAGCAATCGACTGCAGATCGATAGGTCCCCGGTTCAAATCCGGGTGTCCCCTAAAAATTATCTTTTTTCCATTACAAGGAATTATTGTTAGAAATATTTTTTAAGCTAAGTCTAACTTTTTTAACGATTTGTAGCGAGTGCTACGAAAGTGCTACGCTATGTCTACGATTTATCTTAAAAGTCGTTTTTGTAACTTTCTTAAATATTTTGGAATATTATAAAAACACGAAAGGACGAAGAAAAACAAATTTAAAAATACTCAAGGCTGATATTTATTATTGATTTTGATTTTTCATATCGCACATTTAATTTTTAGGCTAACCTGCAAATAACGCCTATATTCATTAAAAATGTTAAGAATCAACATACTTAGTAAATAAAAAAACATATTTACTAAACAGAACATTGACCTATGACGTTTCATTTTACGATGCGGAACGATTCAATTGAAAGCGCAGTGACAGCGGATGTTGTGATTGCGTTAAACGGAATGCAATCATAAATCTTTGCGGAGTCTCTTTATGTTACTTTGTGATTCATCTTGTAAATAACTTGCTAAGAAGACAAAATTGCTAAAGGTTAATTTTCTGGATAAATACTACAGCATGATAAATGATTTAAGTCAATTTTATCGATTCTTTTATATTGACCGTAGGCTAAGCAAAAGGAAGTCTTGTGCGTAAATTTATAAATTATAAACAAGTCCGAAGGCCTTTCGGTCTGTCTGTAACACTATCTCAGAAAACTGCTGAACCGATTGTGATAAAAATTTGTTTGGAGATGCTGAAGCTTGGGCTAAAGGAAAGGCCATGGTACTTTTCAACGATGACAGGAAATAACGAAAAGGCTTGTTGACTCAGCTTAGGCAAATGTAGAGGCACGGAATGTTTTTATTGGGCGAGAGTCGTGCTTTTGGCTAGGATTGAAATCATTAGTTTCTCAAAAAAGTTGCCCAGGTAACTGGGTTGTGGAGGTCAGATAGGCAGTCGCTCCTTGTAAAACACTGCAACAAGCCGACCCCAACATAGTTGAAGGCCGATGATGAGTTTCTCGAAAAGTTAAAAAAGGACTGACAGCCTCCCAAAGCCACCCTACTCATAATTGGCTGATTTGGAGCCAACTTACGAAATAGGGAGCTTAATAACCAGTAACCATGCAATCCATGCACTCTTTTGTTGTCTTATAGACGGGTAAAAACGTAATGAATTATTGGAATGTATGCCAGTAGCTAGGTAGTTAGTTAAACCATAAAATTTAATGTCTACGCGCATTGTTTGGTCACAGTCAACGTTTACGAGCGCTTTATGTAACCGTAACTACGCAGATTATTGTAGAAGAAGCATGAATATAGTATGTGGTTTTTTGTTTAACGTATCAATTGGAAAAGAAAATTAAGGAATAGAATTGCTAATGAGGTGTGTTGTGGTAGTTAGGAGCAAGAGAAAACTGTGTGTGAAAAGGTCAGAGGGTTAGGGGAATAGAGGATCTAACCGTTTGACTCAAAGTACTCCAACATGTAGGCCTTGGCAATAAATCGCAGTAAACGAACTAACGCAGATAACTCTAAATGGATATGATTTTTATTCGTTTTTTTAACAATTGCTATCAGTGACGTAATATATATTATTAAACATGTATACTTATGGCGCGGTTCGCACGCTCTTCTTGGCCATGGCTTGACGTTATGCATTTTTTTTTAAGTCGGTGAAAATAAATCTGGGTATAAAATTAGAATAATGATACAAGCTTTGCTTAGTTTGCAACTAGATGGCGTTGTATGGAAGTGGTGGAATATTATATATAATGCAAGTACTTACGACGTCATCCTTGGAGTCACACTCGCAGAAGACATTGGAGACGCTCGGGGGGTGGCAGTCCAGCGCTCGCACCAGCTCCACACCAATGCCTTGCTGGAACAACGACAAACAACAGATTAATATCTTGACAGTCAAAGCAAATTATTCAAAATACAACAGTATTTGTAGCCAAGTGATATTTCTATTATACAACTAGCTGTTGCCCGCGACTTCGTCCCCGTGGGTAGAAGATATAAGTTATGATTTATAATTGCCCTGTTTTTTTCACATTTTTAATTGTATCTTCGCTCCTATTAGTCGCAGCGTGATGGTTTATAGCCTACAGCCTTCCTCGATGAATGGTCTATTCAACACAAAAATAATTTTTCAATTTGGACCAGTAGTTCCTGAGATTAGTGCGTTCAAACAAACAAACAAACTCTTCAGCTTTATATATTAGTATAGATAGGTACTGTCAATGAAATACTTGAATGTATAGATGACAGGTCAAGGTCACGTGACATTTCGAAACGAAATTTCATTTTGATACATTTGAGTGTCATTTATTGAAGTTAACGATTGTTGAAGTTTCCCTTGAGTAGAGGGGATGAATTATAAATTAAGTAAATAATGTAGACGTTAATTTATAATATTTTTTTAACATTTCAAATATGGATAGATCAATTCTTGTATGTAGGGACCGTTAATTATTGTTCTAAAATAAGTGGTAGTGAAAAAAAACATTGAAATATTAATATTTTTCGTGAGGCAGAATTATAAGTGTATTTATCGGGATGTCATATTTCTAAAGTTATTTATAAAACGTTGGTTCATTAAATGGATTTGATTGTTAAATCTATTGGTGAGTCAGAAGCATACCTAAGATTCAATCTAAGATTTTTCATTGTTTTGTCTAGACCACGAGTCTAGACTGGCGATTCAGTTTTACGATAACATCACATATAGAATGTATTTTAAAATCGATTTAGCAATGAATCGATAAACCGCGTTACATCACTATGATCAAAGCGATCCCTTAATAAACCGAGCCCGTTATTCGCAGTTAGAGATGCGATAAATCGATTAAACAAACAAGTTACGTTTATTAACTAAGATTAGAATAAAATGTAAACAATTTATAATCTACTAGCTGTTGCCCGCGACTTCGTCCGCGTGGTTAGAAGAAATTGCGACTATAACTTAAGATTTAAACTATCCTATCTCTCAAGTTGGATCGAACTGCACATGGTGCGCGAATTTTATTATAATCGGTTAAGTGGTTTAGGAGTCCATTGAGGACAAACATTGTGACACGAGATTTATATATATTAAGATATTCAAATTTTGCTAAACATAACGTAAATATACAGCTTTGTTTACTTTTGAATGCCTAGTAAGGTTTAATTTTTGCATCTATGACATAATACTTCACCGTGTAATTAATATTAATAGATAATAATTTTAGCCAATACCATAAAACTTCTTTCTTAAAAAAAGAAATAAAAAATATAGTCTTTTCTTAATATATACCTGATCCCTGTTTCATTACACCACCTCTTGGTTGACTGGTAGAGAATGCCTCTGGCAATAATTCCGCCTTGTATGTATAAGAAGTATTAAATAAATAATGTGTAAAACCTGATTTTAACGTTCTCTAAAGTCTACAGACCACCCAAGAACAATAATTACTTTCACAATACTATTAAAATGGTGTAACAGCACTTAAGAGCAATGAGCACGTGCCTTCGCTATTATTACACGCTAGAAAGGCAATCCGCCCAGCAATGTATACCTTTTATGGTATTACTAGCTGTTGCCTGCGAATTCGTCCGCGTGGTTACGATGTAATATAAATATAAGGTGGAATGATTTAAATGGTGTATTTACAAGAACTTTTTTATAAAGTTTTATGACAAAAAATTCCATCATGCATGATTTTTGTGTATGAAAACATCATGCATAAAAGTTATTCCTTGCTATTTTTGTAAAACTTCTCAATGCTGTTTTAGATTTGAAAGAATTCTTGAGATTACCACGTTCAAACAAAAATCAACAAATCCTTCAACTAATTTCATAAATAAGTATAAATAGGGATAATGACTGGGTATAAAAATAAAAAATCTCATTAGTCCCTCAGTTAGATAATTGAAAAGTATGAGACACGTATTTTTTCCTTTTTCAGAAAAACTAGAATTAACAAAGATTAACTGCTTTCAAGTTTAGGAGAGGAGGCTTGTGACGTAACGATATGGTAAAATTTATACTCAATCGTGACGTCACGGGTAAGTTTCGTTCACTGTAATTTGGTCAATTTATGTTTGCGGGACAAATTAAAAAATACGTATCCTTTATTATACAAAAAACTACAAGACGGACACTGCAAAAAAAATTGTCATCATTCCTATTATACTTTATTGCATACTTAAATGCAATAGGAATAATTTTTCAATTTTTTCTAAGTTAGGTATTGAGTTTAGTCTAAATATCGCTTATGTTGGCAATAAATCGCTGTAAACGAACTAACGCAGATAACTCTAAATGGATAAATATGCTTTTTATTCGAATTTTAACAATTGCTATCAGTGACGTAATACATATTATTAAACATAGTATACTCATGGCGCGGTTCACACGCTCTTCTTGGCCATGGCTTGACGTTATGCCTTTCACGATAAATGATTATTCAACACAATAACTTATCACCATGCGGTACCTATTCAACTAACCAAGTGACATTTTCACAATAGCTTTTTTATAAAAAAGTACTCCGCACTAAGGAACTGGATGCGAGCAGTCGATGATAGATCTCGATGGCGTGCAATTGAAGAGGCCTATGTCCAGCAGTGGACGAATATGGGCTGATGGTGATGATGATGATGAAGGAATTTACACCTAGTGTCGTGGGGAGTTTCATGAATATTCAATTTCATGTGCAAAGACACCCAGACTAAGAACAATTTAATATTCGTGGATCACTCAAATGCTTATCCCACGCGAGAATCGAAAACGTGAAACATGGCTGTGGATCCCTTCTGTTATTCATGCATCTTTGACAGCCGTTACAGGTAGTCAGAGGCTTGAAAGTCTACTAAAGGTTTGAATGTAGATAGCCCATTTATTGAGGAACCCTATGAGATGTATACCATCACACTATGACTTATAGAAGCAGATTAGAAATTGTTAAAGTTGCTCTTGCAACTGAAAAATGTTGCATGCGAAAAGTTACAGAAATAAAAATTATTTTTTCTTTCTTATTAATAAAAAAAAAAATGCACTCTAAAACTATTAATTCTATTTTTTTATACTCTAACTTATATCTCCATAGCCACGCCAACAAAGTCTCGTTAAAAAGCTAGCGTTCTGTATAGTAACAGAAGAACTGAAACTGAAAGATGTATAAAAGACCCTGTTGGTCTAGTGGTTCGGGGCATTGACTGCTAAACCGGGAGCCGTGGGTTTGATTCCCATCCAGGTCAAATGTTCGTGTGACGGGCACGATCATTTGTTCTGTGTCTGTGTGTAATTTATCTATATAATTTATGTTTTAAGGATTATATAAGTATGTTTATCAGTTGTCTAGTACTCAATACAAGTTTTGCTTAGTTTGAAACTAGATGGCGTTGTTTGAAAGTTGTGGAAGATTATGTAAGCACAGATTATCTTCAATGTAAAAGTAGCATTAAAAGGGACTCAGCTATTTACGGTCGCAATCATTCGGATAGCCTATTTAGTTGTAACGTATTGTCTTTTAATTGCATCACCCATTGTTTTGCAGCAGTCGGGCGAAGAAAGACTTCCTGAAGACATTTACTGGTATTGTGTAAAATAAATTATGTTTAGAAATCACTGTTTACTATGAAAGTACTTTTGGAAAGGGACTTAGATAAATTAACTGTGTAGATTTAGGTTGATAACTGTCAACTGTTTTTCCGCAATCTGACGCAGATTCAATTTGTTTTTTCTTTTTTTTTTAACTACTTCAGATGGGGTTTTTAGTCCTTGTTTCGCGGGGTATTTCACAAAGAGACACCCAGACTCAGGACAAGCATTCGAGGATTACACAAATGCTTGTCCTACGCGGGGATTGAACCAGCGATACGATGCGCTCATTAGGTTTGACTATCAGTGCAGTCAAATACTCCAATGCTGCAATTTAGGTACTGAAACTAAACCGATGGATCAAAGTCAAAAAGCTTTATCGCTAGCTGTCACTGTTCATGAGAGACAGGCAGACTAATAGGGATTGGTTATTACCCTTACGGTACAAAACCTTAAAAGGTCTTAAACGTGTTTTATAAACCAATTTTCTTACTTTACGTAAGCGATAATTATATTAAAGTGACTTGTCGCAAGGTTAATATGCAAAACCTGTCATTACGTGTCGTGTTACCTTAACGGCTAGTCATTCGACTTGACATGTAATTGTGACCTATAGTTAGACCTATAAGTAAGGCGTATACCCACTTATAAAAGCAAGGTGTTTAAAAAACCGTGACATTGATTAAATACTAAGTAAAATGCTTTAACCTATGGCACCGAGACTAGTACGCTCACACTTTTAAAACGATATAGCAATGAATCTAGGTGAATTGTTCCAAAATGTAATTCCTATTGGGAAGAACCGGTTAGAAACTCCATAAGTCACTCTTTTAAAAAAATAAACATCTTATACATTACGATGCCGCGTATTTCTAACCCACCCATTCCAATCAACATCATCATCGTCCTGGACTTTTCTCAATTAAGTTGTTTTTCCCCAACCTAACTGGGTACAGCTAAGTAGCAGGGTTTTACAAGGAGTGACTGCCTATCTGACGTCCTCAAGCCAGTGGACAACACGATACCCCTTAGTGGTTACTGGTTGTCGGACTTTCTAGCTTCTGACTACCCGTAACGACTGTCAAAGATGCGTAAATAACAGCCGGGACCCACGACGTAACGTGCCTTCCAAAACACAAAGAAGTTACGACATAGATGATCACCCATCCAAGGATAGTTGCTGTTTAACCAGGATCTCCTCTTATCAACAGGGCCGGATTTAGGGACCCATAGGCATCGGGGCAACAAAGGAGCGGAGGCACCCTCGGTCCAAATTATTTTCATTCGTGAAAAATTAATCGAGCTTTGTTTTAGATGCCTATTTGGGCACATTTATTAAGACAGCACTGCTTGTACTGTCAATAATGAGCGCGGCTTCTACCTCGGTTTCAAACATGGTTTCAAAAATTCGCAGTCGCATTTTCTTTTAATATCAGGACTGCTGGGAGCCTAGGCACTGGCTTTAAGTGCTTTATGGATAATACGGCACTGCTTATCAACATTATGATGAGGTTATCATAATTAAATTCCACCTTTCAATTACCGAGTCTAGGAATCTTCCTACAACGCCCTGTCAAAACTGCCAAAAGCAAGCAGGTTAGCTAAAAATAGGTCTTCATTGAATGTACTTGAATATATTTGACATTGATTGAACATTGGATAGGCAAGTTTTTTTTTATATGCATCCACAATTTGTCGTTACAGCCAGTGGCCTTTTGGCACAGCATGTTCTGCTGGCATTCTGCCAAACCTATTGTTGCTAGATAAATTATCTTGTTCACTGTTTGTAGAATAATTTGATGGTTCGTATTGATTTTGGTGTGGCGACTGGTTGTCTTGGTTATAAGTGTAGTTATGGAACTTCAGATTTCAATAAGAAATGTAAGGTAAGATGGTTGTTAAGTTGTTAAGCAAGACCGAGGACTATCTTTGTATGGCGGTGTCTTGTTTGCACTATAACAACAATTAATGTAGTTATGAAAGTCTTTAGTAGTTTAAGAAGAGCTCTCAAAACAGTTGAGTAAGCGGAACGGTGCTCTACACCGCAGATAGCGGCATCTCGCTTTCACAACGATGGCAGCATGTCTACAGAATACAGAAGGATGGATTTTTTTGATTTAATAGCACGAATTTCAGGTGCCAGTAATCTATTTTTATGCTATTATTAATACTGTTTTTAAAACACTTGGTTACATAAAATGTGATATTGATTTAAAAAAGTATTAGTTCGCGTGAACCTACTTCTTAACTATTAAAAGTTTGATTTCAGACAAATGAAAAGCGTCTAGACTATGACTCTATTTCGACCATTTTATGAAGCAAAAATCAAATCTGATACAATATTAATTGTTTACAGGCGTTTTTAAAGTTAAATAGATAAGTTACATATTATTATGAAAGTAACATTTGCAACAAGAATCTAAAATTCTCAGATTTTTCTTGACGTCTCAGTCTGTCGCTAGCTCCAATAAAATCCCTTAGTCGAATTTAGACGTGCGTCAAGATGGGTGACATCTCTATTTATAGCCCGAGACGGCTAAACAGACACCTGGATATTTATATTTACAGCCTAGAACGAAATAAAAATGAAATATACTAATGCATGCAAAACGTAACTATGTAATTGAGAACCTATTTTTAAATCTCGAGTGAAAGTAATCGAGAACGGATCAAGCCGGCCGGAGATCCGCGTTCTAAATTTAAAATCTCGCGCCAATCGACCTACATTCAAACCATTTTCCCGAGGGAACGATTTACATTTTTTTTTATTGGTGCAACGAACTTTTTTATTGTGCCATAAACTATTAAATAAATATGAAAAAGATTTTGTTTAAAAATATTTAGCTGCATCCACGAGGCAATATTTTTTCATGTCATAATAAGCAATTTAAACATTTCAAAATGTATTTTGTGTGCATTTATATAGACATTACAAAGCAAATTCTTAAAAATGTAGAGAACTAGTTTAAGACTATTGAAAACAAGTTATTTATACAAGGAGTTGTAAAACAAATAGTATTTACTGGCAATAAAAATGTTGAATCAATAAACAACGTACGAAAACCAACATTTGCTATAAAAAGTATATACTGTTTATAGCATTCTATTAGCATACATTCATAAAATATCATATTTTTTACGTTGCATCGTAAACATACGAACAGAATATTATGCAATAGCAGGTCGTATGTTTATTTTCCTGTGCTATACAAACAATTCGAGCATTTATTGAAAACCCGTCAAGTGCGAATCGGACTTAGAATACTGAGTTCCGTACAAACAGACTGAAGAAAACAAATCGGTTGGGTTATATCCTTGATATGATTTACTAATTTATTTGAGACCGAAAAATAACAAGCATTGATCTTTATTTTTAGTATTTTTATACCGGTAACAAAAATGATATGTGAAGCTTCGAATTAAATAACTACCTAGTAAGTGGTACTTAGTCATTTTGTGTGATTTCAAATAATTAGTTAGTTTTTATATTCAGTTTTATTTATACTTTAAACCTGCATAATGCATTGAAGTTTGTTAGCTTATATAAATCAGATATAATTTACATCATAATCTACAATAGAATGGTCGTATGAAACACAAATTGTTTCAGCATAATTTAAAGTGCTTTTAACATCAAAGCAACCTTTAACGAAATAGATTTACAATGCATTTCCTGCCTTCAGTAGTGCAGTGAGGACTGATATTTTACTTCCTTTGCCCGCGGAAGGACAAACGGAAAAGACTTTTAAAAATAAATGAGCTGTCAAAATAAAACTGTCTCCTTTATGTCACTTTTGACAGGTAATGTCAATGTTAGTGGAAAGTCTATTTTGCCGCGTTTTATTATCCTCATTTTAAATCCGTTTATCAGACTGTTTTTTTTCTTGAGCGTTTCTTGAAATATTATAAATGTATAAAGCAATGCTTGAGAAAAACCGTTTCTTCGTAAAGTGTACGTGCTTCGATTTAATACGTGCATCTCTGAAATCTAGGCACTACACTACCTATAATACATATAAGTAAATAGCCTAATTCTATGTTGCTACTAATGCCAATACATTATTTTTTTTAAGTACTTCTTAATTTACCACTTTATCGGTACATGTGAAGCAAAAATCCTCTTTTTTCAGTATTTTGTTAATTTAATCCTTAGGTGACACACATACGTCACAAAAAGCCCGCCATTACTTTCAATCTCACATTTGTCTACACCCATTTGATTGTACTACCAAGCATTTTAGTATTTTCTGTCAATCAACGCCCGAACAAGCGGTTTTAGAATACCTTCTCAAATTGGGTGTACGAATAACAATTATATTTATATGGCGATATAAATAACTTTACACGTGCCGTTGAGACGAAAAAAGAGTTGTTTTCTTAAGAAAAATGTAATTCTACAAGATTTTCACATGTCCTGAATGGGCCCCAATTCTGCTATTTACAATGTCCGATGAATGACTGGCGAATGTATTAAATTGACACTATTCGTATTATTTTAAGCATTTTTCTAACACAATAATTGGAAATTCAGTACGGGACGGAATACTCACAATCAATATAATAAATTTACAAATATTGTGTTAGCTGAATAAAGTCATTAAGATAATAGGAATAATTTCAAATTTAATGCAACTGCCATTCATTTATCGGCCGTTGTAAATCGGGATCAGGATAGGGTCCCAGTTGTTTGTTCGACATATTATTATTACGGGACAAACTGATATTAGTAGATGATAAAAAGCTGAAAGTTGAGTTCAAGAGTTTCTGATTTTAAACCCGTTTAATTTGGACTGGTTAGATTCGTACTGACGAATACATTTTGGCTTAAGCTTGAAGTCAACCTGACAGCGTGCTGCTGGGGAGTTTGTTGCGCCGTTTTTTCTCTCACAGCAAAAGCACTTAGGAAGCGGTGAAGGGTGGGCGAAACTGGGTACTGTCCAATGTAATTTGACCTTCAAAAAGTGCTACGAAAGCCTAATATGAATAAATGACTTTTGATTTTGACAATAAAACCAGCCATTATTTTTGACTTGCTAAAAAACTTGTAACTAAGTAGTTAAATCTATAAACGCACATAGCGACAATAAATCAAAAATTCTGACATCAAATACCTACATAAGTCATCAAACGATCTTTTTATCTGAAGATATCGCATCTCAAGATTTATAGATCGCATGTATTCCAGGAATGCTGCGCGTGAGTGCGCTTGCGCATGATCGATGCTTGTATTATGCATTATCACGTAAATTAGATATTGTCGATAAAATTGTTAGGTTATGAAAGACTGAATGATTTGAGATAGTTTCAAGACGGAATAAAATACCTATGTTTATTTTTTTAGCGATACAAAATGCATGTTAAAAAAACGTCTCGAACTGTCAATTAAGATAGTTATGCCTTTGTGAGATGTGATAACGGGCGTCAGTGGCCCTTACGCCGGCACTGTTCCTTCACTTACACTTAAGTGTAGTAGGTACATATGATTTTTATGCATGCAAGATGTTGCAAAACTTCATCTCAATTACGTGTTATAAAGAGATAAACAAATAACAATAAATGTTTAAAATTTATAGCCGTTATTAAAACAAATGAGGAATCATTTCCAATAATTATTTTTATTACAAAACTTATTAATTACGTACTTTTAAAACAGACTTAACAATACCAATACTAATTATAGTTACTGATTGAAATAAATAATATGAAATTATTTTCCGTCTTTAATTGTTTCATAACCCATTCTTTGAAACCCTAGTTCACATAAATACTCAGACCTTTGTTTAGTCCTAACTACCGCATTAGGTCAAGTAACCTGTAATGGTAGATTAGTGTGATAATTAAATAAATAAATAAATAAATAACAGATAATCTAACCGGTAATTTTATTATTTTTTATTCTATTCTTTAATGTCTTTTTTGTATTGAAGTTATTCATTTATTATTATTTTTATTAGGCAACCTATTAATTGTACGTTACCTAAAATCGGACTAGAGACGATTAGATAATAAATATAGTATTCAATTTAACCTTTTAAGATTGGAGGCCGAAGACAGCGTTTAGGAAATGGCTACGCAAACATACCTCAAAGCAAATAATGAATACGTTATATTAAATTTTCACAAACCCCACTAATGTCACTCTAACTTGAAGAACAATATTTGAATACCAGTTTTATATATATACCTACCAATCGACGACAACTTTTTTCATTGAAGACATGTTATTGAAAAGAAAAGAATGTCATGGAATTTTCTAATCCATATTCATTAACTCAAGGTCGCAACCTAAGCAACAGGGTCACAAACAAGATGACACCTTTATAAACGAAGGTTCTGTGTCTTTTCATATAAACATTTGTCATAATAAGCGGTTTACTCGCGCTTACTTATTGGGATTGCTCGACTAATAGTTTCGGACTGGACTAAAATGCAGTACCTATTCAATTCAAGATTTCAAGAGCAACGCAAAATTTTAAATGAAAAGAGGCTGTTTTTATATTTTTTTAGAAAAACAGCTCAAAAACAGCCATGTTAATAAACGCAGGATCGCGTAGATTTTACAAATATTTCAATTAGAAAAAACAAACAAATACTTTTCTAAAGCGGGGATCGAATCCACGACACGT